>NC_139929.1:2361064-2366064 GCF_963514095.1 Eutrigla gurnardus | reverse complement strand
TGGAGGAGGGCGACGGCGAGGACAACACATTCATCAAGCCCCTCCAACAGTCACCTCTACAGCCGCCTTGACTTACAGCTGTGATCACAGCGTCGCCGTGGCAACAACGAGATACAATGCGAGAGTCTCCCCTTCCTCCGTGCGGCTGGATTATCAAATGATATTTAATCTGTAGTCTGGCCTTTTGAATGACGCGCGTATCATCGCTCAGCCTGAAGCAGGAACATCACAGAGTTCACTAGACGGAACGATGACATCAGAGTTCAAAGATCACGTCGGGTCACATGATGAACGCACCACTTCAGGGATTCGCTCTGCCGTTTTTCAGCCTCTGCATTGCGGCTGTTTTATCGTATTTGATAATTCATAAGACTCTTTGACCTCTGACCTCTCTCTCTCTCTCTCTCTAACTCTTTCATGTCAGTATGTGCACACGCACGGTGGCGTGTTGCACGCCAAGCCGGGGGGGAGGGGGGGGAGGAGGGAGGCACCGCTGCATTATTCATGCCAAAGCCTTCACGCCGAGAGTAATTGAAGCCCTATCTCTCTTCCTCCCTCTCTCTCGCCCCTCTCTCTCTTTCCCTCTCTCTCTCCCTCTCCCTCTTCCTCCCTCTCTCTCTTTCCCTCTCTCTCTCTCTTCCTCCCCCCCCTCTCTCCCTCTCTCCCCCCTCCCTCCCTAGTGAAATGGTTTGGCTCATTATCGGTGACCTCTGAGAAACATCAAGGTGAGATTCTCGTCTGAGGGTCGACGTATGGATGTATCGATAGCGTCGCCATAGAAACCAGATTTACGTGATCACGAGAGGAGGCAGCCGGAAGTTTCGGTTTTCGTCTTCATAACCCGATCTGGATTACGAAACTTAATTAATGAGCGTCGTCAGCGCGAGGGACACCTGCCCTCGTTTCTCCCTAAACGTTCTAATGGCTTTTAATTTTACTCGTCGTTGCATCATTTATTACGTAATCCTGCTGCCTTGTTTGTAACGCTCGTAACCGAATCACTGATTTATCTCTCGTGAGAAAAAAATGTCCTCGACGCCTTAAAAATGGTTCTCATTCACCGTGTTTACTGGTTCAGTTTCTCATCAACGTGATAGATGTCTCCTCTCACCGAGGCATGCATGGAATCTCTAGCTGTGCATATTGAACTGTGTGTGTGTGTGTGTGTGTGTGTGTGTGTGTGTGTGTGTGTGTGTATGAATACATATAAACTATTGAGGATTTAATGTCCGTTTAAAAATAAATCCATTGGCTGTGTGAGTGTTTGTTACACTCGGAGGGTCTATAATGTGTTTTAGTGAGGAACGCTGGATGTTAATATAAAAACTGCAGGGCATTTTAAAAAACAAATAAAAAAAACTAAACCAGAATAATCAAAGAACCGACAGAAGTTTTCTGCTTAGCTCGTGTGTTTTTATTCATCGACTGCGGCGCTCACATGAATGTATAAAATGTAAACGCCGTTAAATAAAAAAGGAGGATGGAAATGAGACGGGCCAATGACTGCCTTCATAGCATTCTAATGAACCTGGAGGGAGGGGGCGGGGCTGCTCTCTGTGTGTGTTGTGACACAGCTTATCAAAATAAGAGTCTGTCCTCCACTCACACTTTATTGGCTTTATTTGCATGACATTTGAAATGTGTTGCCAAAGCATTCAATAAATAAATAAATGATAATACAAAATAATAACAATAAGAGATAACTACGACGGCGTATTAGGGCCTCTGTAGGAACAAATAAAAACGGAGCCGAGAGAGGATCATATTTAGAGAAAACAAGTCGCAAATCTGCAACTTTATAAAGTCGCAAAGATACGAGACCAAAACCAGATACGAGACCAAGACCAGATACGAGACCAAGACCAGAGACCAAGACCAGATATGAGACCAAGACCAGATAGGAGACCATAACCAGAGACCAAGTCCAGAGACCAAGACCAGATACGGTGGTGCATTTGTTAGCAAATCTGTGCTCTTGTGAGCTGCCATGCACACACACACACACACACACACACACACACACACACACACACACACACACACACACACACACACACACACACACACACACACACACACACACACACACACACACACACACACACACACACACACACACACACACACACACACACACACACACACCGCCTGGCTTTGATATCTCACCCATCGGCAGCCCAGCGGATGCTTTGATCCCGTTTGAACAGCATCACCGGGTTCCTCTGCTGCCGCTCTGAACAAATAGCCCAAAGAGACGGGGGGGGGGGAGATGGGGGGGCGTTCCATATTGTTTCCAACTCTGTGTTGCAACATCAGCTGTTTACTCGCTGCTAGACTTCCTGTGGAATTTCAACCGCCAGCAGCTTCATTCTGAAATATCCAGTTCTTTAAAAGGAATTCTACTTTTTATTCTGGAGCCTGATTTGTTTTTTTGTTATCTGAATGAATGAAGATAACTGGTCTTGGTCTCTTATCTGGTCTTGGCCTCGTATCTGGTCTTGGTCTTGTATCTGGTCTTGGTCTCTGTGATGGACTGGTTAACTTTCCAGGTGTACCCCCCTGTGACCCTGACAGGATAAGCGTAGACGATGACGACTGAATGCGGCCGAAAGAGGAGAGGAGGTACGATGAGACGGAGGGCCTGAAGCCACACACACACACACACACACACACACACACACACACACACACACACACACACACACACACACACACACACACACACACACACACACACACACTCTCAGAACTGCGTCAGCACAGTGGAAGTGGGATATCCACATTAGCATATTCTGCTAATTGTTATTCATTGACACCGGCTCTGTTTCCCACACAGTCCGTGTGTGTGTGTGTGTGTTTATATGTGTGTGTGTGTGTGTGTGTGTGTGTGTTTGTGTGTTTGAGACTAACTAAACTGTATGTATATAAACGTTGAAACGTTGAAAAAACTGTTTAGCAAGTATATTTATCAAAGTTTTGGAGTTTTCTCCATGAAAACGACTTGCTCTCCCTATAGTCTGGTCTCTAGTCTGGTCTCTAGTCTGGCCTTAGTCTCTTCTGGTCTCTAGTCTAGTCTCTAGTCTCCAGTCTGGTCTCAAATCTGGTCTCTAGTCTCTAGTCCGGTCTCTAGTCTCTTCTGGTCTCTAGTCTGGTCTCTAGTCTCTTCTGGTCTCTAGTCTGGTCTCTAGTCTCCAGTCTGGTTTCAAGTCTGGTCTCTACTCTCTCTTCTGGTCTCTAGTCTGGTCTCAAGAATCTTCTGGTCTCTAATCGCTAGTCTCTGGTCTCTAGTCTTCTGTCTAGTCTCTAGTCCCTAGTCTCTGGTCTCTTGTCTCTGGTCTCTAGTCTCTAGTCTCTAGTCTCTAGTCTCTAGTCTCTTGTCTTTAGTCTCTAGTCCCTAGTCCCTAGTCTCTTGTCTCTAGTCCCTAGTCTCTGGTCTCTAGTCCCTAGTCTCTAGTTTCTAGTCTCTAGTCCTTAGTCTCTAGTCCCTAGTCCCTAGTCTCTAGTCCCTAGTCTCTAGTCCCTAGTCTCTAGTCCCTAGTCCCTAGTCCCTAGTCTCTAGTCTCTAGTCTCTAGCCCCTAGTCTCTACTCTCTAGTCTCTAGTCCCTAGTCCCTAGTCTCTAGTCTCTAGCCCCTAGTCTCTACTCTCTAGTCTCTAGTCTCTAGTCTCTGGTCCCGGTAGTCCACATGGTCCCATCTACACCCTGGTCCTGTGTGAGCTGAGAGTAATAGCCAATAAAACACGATTATACAATGGGCGAGTATATGATTATGATAATTTGCAGTTTTAAAAACGAATCCACGTCATAAACATTCAGAAGATCAATAAACATCAAACACTTTCACAGAACGACCTTCCTTCCTAACGATGCGTAAAAACGATAATTCTGATTCTGATTATTACGTCTCATCGGGGTCTGACGGGGTCCTGCCGATACCTGATCTCCTTTCATGCTACGGAGGGTCGGACTGTGGCGGCGGATCTGATGGCGTGATCTGATGGCGTGATCTGATGGCGTGATCTGACGGCGTGATCTGACGGCGTGATCTGATGGCGTGATCTGATGGCGTGATCTGATGGCGTGATCACACGGCGTGATCCCCCCGAGGAAGGGGTGCCGGCACGGGAGGGAGGGAGGAGTAAGTGAGGGGTGAAGTTAGAGGACGAGGGAGACAGATTACTATTCACCTGCCGTCTTAGAGATCTTCTGTTCCTTTCAGGCCAGATTCTTAAAGAATCCTCCTGGAATCCAGATCACATCTGGACCAGGACCGAGGATCCACACAGACCAGAGGTTCAAATCAGGAGAGGTCACGAACATAAACATATCACTTATTTAATGATTGTGATATCTGAATGTTAAACCGAGTGTTACAGAGCTTCTACTAGGACTAGAGACTAGAGACTAGAGACTAGACTAGAGACTAGAGACCAGGGACTAGAGACCAGAGACCAGGGACTAGAGACCAGAGACTAGAGACTAGACTAGAGACTAGAGACCAGGGACTAGAGACCAGAGACTAGAGACTAGACTAGAGACTAGGGACTAGAGACCAGAGACCAGGACCTAGAGACCAGAGAATAGGGACTAGAGACCAGACTAGAAACCAGAGACTCGAGACCAGAGACTAGAGACCAAAGACTAGAGACTAGACTAGAGACCAGGGACTAGAGACCAGAGACCAGGGAATAGAGACCAGAGAATAGGGACTAGAGACCAGACTAGAAACCAGAGACTCGAGACCAGAGACTAGAGACCAAAGACTAGAGACTAGAGACTAGAGACCAGAGACTAGAGACTAGAGACTAGAGACCAGAGACTAGGGACTAGAGACCAGAGACTAGGGACCAAAGACTAGAGACCAGAACTAGAGACTAAAGACTAGAGACCAAAGACTAGAGACCAGAGACTAGAGACCAGAGACCAGAGACTAGGGACTAGAGACCAGAGACTAGAGACTAGAGACCAGAGACCAGAGACTAGAGACCAGAGACTAGGGA
>NC_139929.1:2273564-2356064 GCF_963514095.1 Eutrigla gurnardus | reverse complement strand
ATCCATGCAGGATCATTCCTCCTCCTCCTCCTCCTCCTCCCCGCCGTCTGTCCACGTCCGTCATCTTGCAGCAGTGTACATATTGTCATTACCCCCCAGCACACACACACACACACACATTACTTACACTACACACACCTCTTCTCCCCTCTCTTCCATTACCGGCTCCCTTAATGACCCAATCTCCTCCTCCCCACCTCCTCTAACTACTCCCAATGTTTCAAATGCAAGCTGGAAAAACAGTATTTTCTCATTAGAAATGAATATAAGAGATAAAAAAAAAGAAGAAAAGCCACAAACCCATTCCATCAAAGTCCTGCGCTCCGTCTCCATTCACTCACATCTGCCCACCATCCCTCAACAGCTTCCCATCGATCCCGTCTTCTCCACATGTGCATCCTCCTCCACTTCAACCAATTCAAAAGCTTCTCTCATTCATCCCTCTGTCATTACTCCCCTCCTCCTCCTCCTCCTCAGCCGCCGCCGCCGGCGTGCATACGATACGAACCGCGTGTGATAAAAAAAAAAACACACCAACCTGCCCTTCTGGCACGCCGAGCAGAGCCAGGCTTTGTCCCGCTTGCTGAAGGTGCAGCAGGTCTTGCAGACGTTGAAGCGGCAGTCCAGGCAGAGCCGCCGCGGGTTGAGCAGGAAGGTGAAGGGCGCGCAGCAGCGGATGCAGCAGTGCTCGTTGAAGCGGTGCTGCTTGGAGAGGATGGAGCATCTGCTGCCTTCCTCCGCCAGCTCCTGCTTCATCTCACTGAGGGCGAGCGAGAGGGGGAGAGAGAGAGAGGACAGGAGGGGGAGGGGGGGAGAGAGAGAGAGAGAGAGAGGGTGGTGGTGAGCGTCTGGGCGAGAGGCAGAGGGTGAATGTGGTGGAGGATGGAGACGCAGAATAATTGTTGTAAATAAAAAATTAAAGAGGGAGGGGTCATCACCTCCCCCCCCCCCCCCTTTACACTGATTGTGTGGAATTAACGTGATGGCTGACATTTCAGTTTGCCTCGTTTGCCCCAAAATCAAAAGTCAAAACACAGCATCACATCTTCGTCAATTAGGGGCACTGTGAAGATGATGAAGATGAGTTAAATCAAGCACCAACGGAGTACAGCCGAGACGGAGTGCCAAAGAGCAGCAGAGTCTCACTAATCCCGACACCAGAGACTCCTTCACACTAACGAACTATTAAAAACTCGCCCGAAGGATAAAACATAATCTAATAAAATCCACAACCACAGCCGACATTCAAACATCTGCACACGACTAATTGTGTGTAAAGGTCCTTCGTTTTCTGCTTATTATAGAACATTCGAGTCCTCCAGTGAGATCATTTTTAATATCCGATGATATCGGTTGTTAACCAGCGTGTGAATCAGCCGGGCGTACCCATCTCCGAGGCCCGTTGTGCTCCAAACGTGCACATCAATTATGCACGTGGGTGTTTCCTCCTGTAGGGTATGTGCTGAACTGGTGACGATAAATAAATGATGCAACATTCTCAGCTTGTATCGTAAAATCCATCACATCGTCGGCGCACGACGTGATCCTGTCGATCACGTTTTTTTAAATTAAACGCAGGAGGAGAGAGATTACCGTCACGCCTTTAAACGGCGTTACGGAGACGAGCCGTCGAAGGTGTGAGAGTGTGTGTTCAGGGAGTAAATTATTTAAGCTGCTCCCCACACACACACACACACACACACACACACACACACACACACACACACACACACACACACACACACACACACACACACACACACACACACAGTGGGTCACGACTGATCCCAGATGATGACCTGCAGATGTGTAAAACGTAGACACACTCAATCTAAATATCCTTTATAGCGAGAAAAAAAACGTACAGCGACGGATGCAAACCACAGGAAGTGTGTGGAAGCATCCTTGCCTCAGGAGGTGCGTAGTGTGCGTTTCCTGTGTGTAGCCATGTGTGTGTATTGTATGTAGAGCCATCTCCTGCTTCCCCAAGTTATTAACGCCGCTCCATGAGCATATCCTCACTGATTGCTTTTCATACGCATCGTTAGACGCGGCATATTAACAAGATGAACAAACCGTTTCATATGCAGCGGCGTGAGCGTGAGTGTGTGTGTGTGTGTGTGTGTGTGTGAGAGAGAGAGAATGGGGTCGGAGGGCGTTGGTTGGCATAAAGATACAGACATGCACACGATCAAACACCGAGGAGGCGTTTGTTTTCTACACCTGGAGGTCTCAGCTGCTGGGAATGAGTGGACCCCCCCATCAAATAAACCAATCTTAAAGAACATAAAGGAGACTCTGTGCGTCTGAGCTGCAGCGTCAAAAGATCCAAAACATTTATATTAAACGTCCCAAACACAGCAGGACGTAGACGAGCTGCTGCCTGGAAATCATTTCCTTCACTCCTGATTAGGATCATGTTGCGTCTGAGATACGAGGTTTGAATGAACAGCCCCGTTACGGCAGCTCGCTGCGGCCGTTTCATTAAAACCAGGGGGCGGATGGGAACGGAGATATATCCGAGGACGAGGTTCGGGTTCCTCTGACTCACATCTCCTCTAATGAGACGTGAAAACCGTCGTTTTTACGGCCACGGCCGGAGAAACGCGAGGTCATCCTGGAATAACAGTGACCTTTTGAGTTACAGAAATAGAATTTATTAGAACTATTATTATTGTGACGTGGATACAGATTCTGTTGTTGGCGTATTTTTGAAAAAAAAGAGCAACTTAATGCCGAAGCTAAGTCACTAAATTGACGTCGTAAAAAAGCTCAATAAATGTTTTCTCCGCCGGCCGAAGCTTTGGACGTTTAAAGCTTTTAAGCTGCAGGAAAATCCTTAAATCGCTCCGAGAAAATGTAAATGTGAACCTTTTTCATGATAACGGGACAAACTGCACGTGCTTACGAAGGCCATGTGATGCGTTTGAAAGCTCCGGGAAGCATTTAAAATACATCTATATAAGACTTACTGCTCACTATTATATAAGAAGTATATATACGGCGTTTAAAGCCAATAAAGCCGCCGTCGTAGAAGCGCAGTGACCACCCTGTTAGAGATTTTGGCACTGTTTGCATTGTTAGCACTGTTAGCAGTAAACTGCCGGCTCAGCTGTCAGCAATAGACATTAGTTATATGAATACAATAGATATGATCTGAATACTGAGTGTTGGTTTATGACACCTTTTCCTGGAAGTGATTATTATTTAACACTGAAGTTAAACTCATTAACATTCACACGTGTATATATATATATATATATATATATATATACATTTTTACCTCACCAGTTCGATTAATGGTCAACTTTAATGATTATTTGACATCATCATCACCTGATTATGTTCTTAATTGTCTTGTAATCTTTTAATTGATTGAACTGTCCCGAATCAATTAACATCTGCAGTTTGGTGAAAACAAAAAACTGTGATTAATCACAGATGAGAGGCAACAATCTGCCATTCAGCATCATTTCTGAAACATTTAATATGAAGGTTAACATCTCCACTCTGCCGCCTCACAGACGCCAACATGCTTATTAGACAGCTGATTATTCAAGACGCGCATTAATGTCAACAAAGATCTTCGGATGCACAAAGAAACTAAACTTGAATTAAAAACGGTTTATCATGCAAACAAGCCAGCGCCTGTTTGTAGAGTGAGTTTAGGAGGCGAATACCAATTTATTTAGTGATTTAACATCCAAGCAGCAGAAACTCATTGACGGCGGATTTCTCTCCGTCTATAATATTCATGGTGCTGAAGATCTATTAGCTTTGTGGCTCGTCTCTCGTTATCCATCAGGACGACTCTGAGTCTCCTTACTCACTTCCTCTCTCTGCCAGCCATGTTGAGTTATTTTCATAGTCTCTCTCTCTCTCTCTCTCTCTCTCTCTCTGCTGACAAACCGACAAGTTTCCAGGTGAAGTTGAATAATGTCACGGCTAGATTTTGTAATCAAGATAATGGCAGGTTTTTTTTTTCCCGAGGTCTGGCTGCAGCCGGGTCGAACAAAAACAAATGAATTTTTTTTTTAAAAATGATGTATGACCCTCTCGGCGGCGGTGCTTCAGAGTTACTGCCCCGCTGACCGACTTCAGTCAGGGGCAACGTGATGAATCAGCTCGGGTCAAAGAACAAATTAGTTAATATGTGTTGGGAGCAATTAAATCTATATAAATACTATGAATGGTAAAACCAAATTAGTTACAGCTGGAAAATAACAGCAATATGATGCATGTGGTTGATTATAATCAGGAACAATAAGACAATGATTCAGGGGGATGCTATAAGCTTACATTAACGACTTAAAATCAAACATGTAGCTATTAAAGCATAACACTGCATACCTTTAAGGTTTATGACCACCATCCACCTCCAAGCATACGGACCAGAAGTAATCAATGAGCAAATAACTAGAGATGATTACATTCTGAAACGGCATTAATCAAATAATTGTTGAACTGAAGGATAAATATACGTAAACACACACACAAGAGGACCCAGAAACAGTGAACGTACAACACCCGGGCTGACCCAGAGAATGTAATTATATATCTTTAAATAAAATAAAAATATATATATTTTAAAATAATATATATATTTAAAATAAAAAATACAAAAATACAAAAATATATATATAGTCTTTGATCGGCGCTTTGATCTGCCTGCTGTAGTGGAAACCACAGCACCAGTATCCACAGCTCCCCACCACACCAGTACATCCAGTAAACCACACACACACACACACACACACACACACACACAGCACACCCGTGTGTATGTGTGTGTTTATTGATGCTCTATTACAGTAGCCGGATTCTCTCTGTAATTGTGCATTGATCGATGGCTTTCCGAGTGCTCGAGGTGGCTTTTAATTGGAAGTGGGCAATTTCAGGTGTGAATATGTTGCCTTCCTGTTTTTGTGCAGATCTCTGCTACTTCAGCACCACGGACAGCGACACGGAGGAAACATCAATACAGAGCCACTTCAGAAAGACGGCGCGGAGCGTCCGGCTCCATCACCGGCATCGTCCAGAGATCGATTCCAGCCGCCGAGTCTTGGTGGACGTTCACAAACCGCCGTCAGATCCAGGATCAGAGACTCAGGGAGACGAGACTAACATGTCCCTGCACTCTCTCTGCTGCTAGTCTTCGGGATCCTCCCCTGCTGGGATCCGGCCTGAACACATTAACACACTTTGTTGTGTGTTTGTGCATGTGAGTGAGTGTGTGTGCATCTTCATCTTTGGACCCGGGATCGATGGCCGAAACGCAAAACCTCCTCTCTGAAAAAAATGTACTTTTTTGGAGAAAACAAAAAAGAAACGTTTTTTTTTTCTTGCAGAATGCTATTTGTTAAGGATATACTATATTTACTATATTATGTGTTAACAATACAGACAAGGTATCTTTCTTCTCTCATCATCCAAAGTGAAGTATCAGAAAATCCTGCAGATCGGAGGTTTTTTCTTTTCGGCCATTGATGTGGGGAAAAGCAATGAGACTCAATGGAATTAGATTCCGATTTCAGTCCAAGCGCAACATTTGCATTTAGGGCCGTGACCGTGTGAAGTTCATCCGACTTGAATGGCGTCTCCATGAGAGAGCAGAGAGAGAAACACCCTCTCTTTCTCTCCTCTGCATTGCGGTGGCAGACATGTGGGTCACACACATATCAAGCTACAGGGTTTCTGGCTGTCGGGGGTTTTGTGGGCGAGCTGCTGATGAAGGTGTCGGGCTGGTGAGATGAAATCGTGCTGTTTGGGACCTTCCTCTCAATCGGGAGGAGATTCGGCTTAGAAATGAATAATGCACTGATCAATTTGAGAATAAAATATGAATAACTAGGCTGGGGATGATGAGGCGACCCCTTAAAAGTCGACCCAGTTCTCCTCACATCCAGAACTAATGATTAGGTTTTCACCACTCTGATCATGCTGGAGTTGGACAAACAGCAGAATCCAGATCATCCATGCAAGTTATATATAATGCAGTCTGTCAAACCGAGTCAGCTGACGGAGACTCTCCTGCAGATTCCTCCAAACACAGACCGTGTTGCTCATTCTGTAGCAACAGTGTGGATTCATGTTTAATGAGATGATTTAAAGGTCCCCTATTATACTCATTTTCATCAATTCCACACAGCTGTCAGAGGTCCAATTACACTGTTTTAGATAAGCATTGCCCAAAACCCATCCATGGTCCTGAATTTCAGCTGTCTAAAAGTTGCTCAAATGAGCTCTGCTGAGAACAGGCTGTTTTCTGTGCCTGCACCTTTAAATGCTAATGAGCTCCGTTCGCATCGCCTATGGCTCGCCTATGTGGCTCAGGTGAAGTTGCTGGTCCCGTATGGTTGGGACAGATCCTTTTACGATACGACCTTACTGAAGCAGTCCCATGTGAAGTAGTTAGCACACTCAGACGCTAACACGAACAGTAGCCGGCACATTGTCATTAAAAATGAAATGCAACCACTTCTGTTCTTCTGTAGCCGGGAGAGAACATAAGCACGTATGTTGATTTGTACAACCAACAACAGAGCAATCTGAGTTGGCAGGTTCAGGGAGGATCGGTTTATAGGTGTAGAGACCGGAGAAAACGTGCTTTTCATAATATGGGACCTTTAACATTAAAGAAAAAACGTGTTATGTATACCAAAATGTCATCAGCATATAAGAAAAACAGCCACAAAGCAGCAGGTAGTCAGAATTTCCTCTCAGCAATCAGTTAATCCATTACAGGAAGCCTGCGGTCGTTCTACTTTTAAAAAAAATATTTTTGAATATGCCTAAAGGCAAAAAAAATGGTTTTCCCACCAATTATAAACAGAATTGATGATAAAGGAAATAGACCCAGAAAGTCATTCCACATTAAAGAGAAAGTAAACGGCAGTATATCTGCACGAGGTTCGCTCATAAAGCAGACCTGGTACTGGACTCAGTGGACCCCCCCAGCCATCAGGACTCAGAGTCCACACTCACAGATGATTATTTATATATTTGACTTTGACATAAAAAAAGCAACGACCTAGTTTGAGACATCGAGCTGAAGCTTTTTAGTATTTTGTAAAAAATAATCTAATTTATACGGCATGCAATATTAATCATAATTCGGCCGTGGCCTTGGTGCTGGTTTTTATTCATCCGCCGCATGAGTTTAGACCAAACACAGACTCTCTCTCCCTCCCTCTCTCTCCCCCCTCTCTCATCTTCAGTATACTTGGACCAGCAGGCCGAGCGGATGATTTCTATGCATGTTGCCGTCTATTATTCTGCAGGTATGAGAAGCTCAAGGTGACCAACGCAGTGATGATGTGATGCTGCTGCATCCCCATATCACATTCATACATATACTGTATATATATATAAATAAATAATGGCATGCCGTTTAGGAAATAATATAGACAATATAATGTTAGGTTTGAGTATATGGAATGAAACCTGAATATATGGAATTAAATCAATCTCAAGGTTTCATATATTCAAGTTACATCCATATATTCAGGTCAGGTATATATATATATATATATATATATATATATATATATATATATATATATATATATATATATATATATATATATCATCCCTCCAGAGACTCATTCGTGCAGCCTCACCAAGCGCACATAAAGACCTGCTTCATCTCCTCACATACATCATCACATCCAGCCTGCAGGTTTTCCGGCCTGTTGAGCTAAGAGGCATGTAAGTAAACACGGCAAGGAAGGAAGGAAGGAAGGAAGGAAGGAAGGAAGGAAGGAAGGAAGGAAGGACGGACGCATGCAGGCAAGCATGAACGGATGAACATGGATAGAAAAGACACGGGATGAAGACACTTCCATGAGCGATGGCACGATATAAACAAGTCGCTTGGTTCCGCTAACAGAGGATGTTTGCCGTTGCTATGACAACAAGTGAAAGCTACCGCTAGCATCTTAGCTCAACCGCCCCCCCGATCAATAAACACCCATAAGATGACAATTAGGCCTCATATGAATAAACCCAACAATTAAGATCAACATCATCACCCTAAGGACCTTAACGAGGTGATGTCACACGTTGGGATGATTCATTAGAACCATAAACGTACATTAATGGGAAGTTAGCTAGCATAGATGCTGGTTGGTAGCATCGTAATAAACTCACAATTTTGCACCTTTTGTTCTCCGAGTATTGCCCCCCTCTCGTCTGTTCCTACAGTGGCCCTGATACACTAATGCATTCATATAATCTGATTATAATTTTAAATATAGTCTATTTGTCTCTCCCCGTCGGTGCAAATGCTGAGAGACAACGTTATGAAAACATTATTAAAGCATATGTACACAGCGGAGAGTTAACATTGACATGTTTACACACGGATTGACAGCTAATTCAGAGCTCTTATTAAAAGGCTGCATGCAGCAGGAGAATCAATTACACGCAGCTTCAGGACAGATTAAATCAGATTACCGCCGCTTTAACATGAATGTCACGCTCACATTTAACTCTTCCATTCAACCTCGGACGTCGTTTCAGTCCCTTTCATTCCCCCGTTCTGCCCTTCCAGGGTTTCTCCTCCAGGATTCGTGACGCCTTTTAAACCCCGAGCATCAAACCGAGCCTGTAAGTGGGTCCAGCTAGTTACCCACAGTTCTGTGCGTCGGCATCCACTTCAACCCCCCCCCCCCCCCCCCCTCCTCTCCATGTGCTAGAATGAAGCCTGCAGGGCGACCGAGGGGGGGCAACTTCAGCTGGGCGACGACGATCAAAACGGGACGATAATGAGCTCTTGATTTTGGGAAACAATCCAAGTCAAATGTGTGTTCGGCTGATAACGTTTCCAATCAGACACGGCCGGCCGCCGTGGCAACCGTGAGAGAGAGAGAGAGGGGGGGGGGGGAGAGAGAGATAAAGAGGGGGAGAGGGAAATCATTTGCGTAGGAGTGTTTACTGCCACCTCAGCGAGGTGTTGAGATAATCTGGAAGTGAAGGAATTTATTTCTTTGCATTCTTGGTGTTATTGTTATTTTTCGATTCAATTCAAAGACGGGAATATGAATTTAATTTGACCTTCACTTCTTTGCAAACGGAGCCATGCACATGATTTCCTCTTCGTCAAGAGAGAAGATGGAAAAACGCCTAAAAAGTCAGGTCAGACTGCTTTCAGGTCAGATTCTCCATCTCAGTCCACTCATCATCACTCTCTCTCCTGGAGCGCCATCACTTCACCACTTCTTCCTTTTCATCCTTTCAAGCCGTTTCCTGCGGCGGCGTCTCAGATTAGCAGCCACAGTAACGGGTGCAGAATAATCTCTGTTCATGCAGGGAGAAGGAAGACATGGTTTCGCCAAGAAATGTGTCAACTACACCGAGGGAACGGCAGCACAGACCCAACACCTGCACATGGTCCGGGTGTTTTGTCAATGTGTCCAATGTGAGTACAGAACATTGGAAAACATATCATCATGTTCATTTTATGTTTTTTCCTATTTGCCCTCATAAAACTAGAAAATCAAGCAAACAAATAAATAATGTTAACCCTCTTTATAGAGATATTAAAAATGGAATGAGGTCACACTGACCCCGAGGACAACATAAAGACTGAACACGTCTGCAAAGATTTGACTTTCAGGAAATGTACGTAACGGCCCAATTTAATGCATTTTTGAAAATTAGACAATATGCATTTTAAATCAGCAGCTTGTGATGCTTTAGCAGACGCTACGACTGCACGGCAGCAACACGCTTATTAGCAGCGAGCGGCGGGCGCTGGAAGAGACGCGGCTGGATGTTAAGAGGAGGCCGGGGGAAACCGCCGGGGAGCCGGGCGGCTATTTCTGTAGGCAACAAAGACGAGGAGCTACAGAAGAGCATCGTTCACCCAATCCTCCCATGATGAGAGAGAGAGAACGGCATGCTGGGAAAATAAAGAGGAAAGAATAAGGATAAGACAGACAGACAGACGGACAGACAGAGGAGAATAATTAGGGCTGAACCAAGCAGGCGGAAAGGAGGGGAGTTATTTTCTGGGACATGCCAATTCAATTACAGGAGATGGGGGGGGGGGTTGGCTGACATAATGGGGGCTCCAGTACTGACCGGGACTCCAGATCCCTATTAGACCCTGAAGGAGCCGGTCTGACTGACACCTGGGTGAGACGGAGCATGTCTATATGGATCCATGACAGGTCTGACACTTGTCACATTGAAACACACACACACACACACACACACACACACACACACACACACACACACACACACACACACACACACACACACACAGTGTGTATGTGAGTGACGGCGGTTGGTTTCCGGGTTCAGGGTCGAGCAGCTTCTGTCAGGTTCAGGAGGCAGAACGAGGATTCTGAGAAAGTGGAAGGAAACAAGCTTTTCGACTGCGACCGGAGAAAAGGAGGCTGTTTCACCTTTTCTTTTCATCCGAGCGCCGTAACGGCGGCTGATGACAGGGGAGCAGGTGAGGAGGCGGCGCCGTGGTTTCATCAGTGCTAAGTGCTTTTTGATTGACTGTGATTTTCATACGAGAGCGGCAGAGTGAAAGATTTAAGAGAAATGAAGAACAAACAAGATGATGGTGACAGATCAGTCTGTGTAGTCGTGACGACAAACAAACAAGCCTAATGCACTTGCCGAGGCTGACACACACACACACACACACACACACACACACACACACACACACACACACACACACACACACACACACACACACACACACACACACACACACACACACACACACACACAGGCTTTCTGATAGCAGCGTGCGGTGGGCGGATCAATAGAGTCAACACAGACACTCATACTGCTCCTCCTGCTGAACATCAGGATGTCACTGCAGGTCGTTCACACCGGAAACACGCCGTTTAACCAGCTACCCAGCTGGAAAACAGATCCTGGATCTGCTTCAGTGGCTCAGTCAAACCTACACACACACAGCTAAGGTGTGGGGCGATAGGAAAATAATTGGGATTTGAGATATTATCCCAATAAGCACCAAAATGTGCTTAAAACTCTTACAAACCTACTAGAATCACTTTATAACACACATTCTGACATATAGGAGACATGAACTGGGGATCTGAATTTAAATATAACTAAATCATTTTCTACCATTTAATTCTATAAGAACCTGAACTGTTGCAGTATTTAATAAAGTTTGCATTAAAAAAAAACTCACATTTCTCATCACACAGTCATTTAGCATCCTGGTGAAGTGACTGCAACCTCGTAATGAAGTGTCCTCAGATAACCACACACACACACACACACACACACACACACACACACACACACACACACACACACACACACACACACACACACACACACACACACACACACACACACACACACACACACACACACACACACACACACACACACACCAGGGGGTCCAGACCACACGACGGTCTCGTCCTTTCAAAACAAACACATTTCCAGAGCTCTCATTACTTTCCTCTCTCCAATAGAAGGTTGTTTTTTTTCTACATCTGAGGTGGAAGTGTGCAGAATCCTGCAGCTACACAAAAACACATACACACACATGAAACATATGCTCATGTGCACACACACAACACAATCTGCAGCAAACAATCGCACAAGTCAGCCTTCTGGGATTTGGGGGGGGGGGGGGGGCTGGAGATGGGAACAGCTTCAGAGAGAGAGAATCCTCGCTCCGGTCACCTTGGGTTTCTGGCGGCGGTCGAGAGGAGAACGACGGGGATTTATCATCATCGGATCGGACACTCTGCAGCTCCACGAGCCACGAGGAGAACAAGTCATCAGTGGGGTTCAGTATTAGAATCCTAATCACTAGGGGTGACCCCGAACAGTGGACTATTCCATCTAAGGAGCCTGATTCCACCGCCGATCTCATCGCCGACAAAACACAGGATCATTCTGTTCTGGCTCTAGACGGTGCTGAACGCCCAGCTTTCGCCCTGGAGCTCCTGGAGAGCAACTTTATGGAGCTTTTTCAATCAATGAGCAAAAAAAAAAAACATGATTCGACGATCAGCGACTAGAGGCACGAACAATCAAAGTCGACGATGTAAATTCTTAGTCGGGGACACCACTAAAAATTACATTACATTTTTCTTTACTTTTGAATTAAACCTGTTTCTGGTTCTATTCGTGATAAAATGTAATAATCCAAATAAAATAATATGAAGTAGCAGCAGCTTCTCCTTCAATCACCATAAACGCAAAACTATACAGGGGTTATGTATGAATGATCTCAACTCAAACTTTATGCATAAAGCACGTTTACGAGAAGATACACAGAAATATAATCAACTATTTTCATCATCAAAAGTCATTTTTCATACAGAAATGTCAGAAAATGCTGTTTTCAGTCCCTCAAATATGGAGATCTTCTTTTCTCTGTTCTATCATAGATGTCATCACATACAACACACATTTCAAGACCTTTATTCTGAATACAAGCACTTTACAAACCTTGAAAACACCACACTAAAATTCAAGTGTTTTCAAGGATTTCCAGCACCCGTACCAACCCTGTTCGGCTGGTTTACCCCACCGACTCTCCGTTATGTGAACTATACGTGAACCCGTTTTTTTTCCGGACGCGTAAATCTTCATTAAAGCGGCGAGACATGACGGGAGATGGAAAGTGTGTGTTACACATGTACATGATGAATTGTTCTCCGGAGCGTCTCGTGGATGTTAATGAGGATTAACCTGGCCGGCGATAGACACAGGCAGAGAGAATTATGGGCCGTCGGCGAAGGGGAAAGTTCACTGTGGATTCAGACGGATGTCTATAGATCAGACTCCGTTATCTCGCCTCAAAAAATGGACACATCTTCCTTGAAGAACGACGGCCGCAGATCATTTAAGCTCTTATCGGCCATTTGAAACACAGTCCACTACATAGTGGAGGGGAAATCAATGAGCCTCCCTTTTTCCTGCATCCTATCGTTCTCTTTTTACATGCGATTCAAGCGATTTATGCTTGAACGAAGAGATTGGCATTCTGGGTATTAAGGATTATTGGATTTCTTGCCAAGAGTTTGATAAGAAGATCAATGGGCCACTCTCTTTTCTGCCCTGCTGAGTATAAAGCTCGAGCCGGGAGGTGATTAGCTTAGCTTAGCTTAGCTTAGCGAGGGGGGTGGCTAGCATGGCTCTGTCTAAAGTAAAATACCGAAAATTAAAAATAATTAGTGAAATGGGTGATTTTAATAACGATGGATGGAGCTTTTCCCCCCTGCTTCCAGTGCTAAGCTAATGCTAACCCTACTATAAAGCGACAAAATTAGATAGGACTACTTGTACATAGCTAAAGTATTAGATTAGCATTCAGGGAGATATGTTTTAATCCGTGCTTGTCTGTATGCGAAAAAATATGCTAACATGTTAATTCTTGAGCTTTAGGTTGCAGGAGCCGTTTCCCCCTGAATGCTTCAGGTTGTTATGCTAAGCTAAGCTAGTTAGCCCCTAGTTGCAGCATTATATTCAGCCGAACTAACAGAATCAATTTTATGTTGACACTTGGTGAAATATCATTAGCTTCTTAGCTTACCGGAGTGACATGATAAGACTCATACCATCTTTGTGTCCCTATAAAGCTGCAGCTACAAGGTGATTAGCTTAGCTTAGGTAGGGGAATGGCTAGGATGGCTCTGTCAAAGTAAAATGCCTTAAAAACCCCTGCTTCCAGTGCTAAGCTAATGCTAACCCTACAATAAGGAGACAAAATTACATAGGAGTACTTATACATAGCTAAAGTAGAAACTTAGCATTTAGGGAGATATGATTCGTGCCTGGTCGTAGCATAAGGACTTCAGGGAGAAACAGCTAGCGTTAACAAAATAGGCTTACATGTTATTTAGTGAGCTTTAAGTTGCAGCTGTTCCCCCCAATCCTTCAGGTTGTTATGCTAAGCTAAGCTAGTTAGCTCCTGGTTGTAGCATTATAGTCGGCAGAACTAACTAATACCAATTTTATATTGCTACTTTTTCCACTTGGTGAAATATCGTTTGCTTCTTAGCTTCCTGGAGTTAAATAAGGCTCACACCATCTCCGCGTCCCTATAAAACTACAGCTACAAGGTGATTAGATTAGCTTAGCTTAGCATGAAGTGTTTTCGAGGTGCTGGCGAGTGTGTTTCTGAACTTTGGGTCGAGATACTTGTAGGACAGTTTCTCCTCTCCTAACTCTTGACAGCAAATAAGCAAACAAGCTGGTCTAGTCTGAAAATACTGAAGGGAACTCGAAGTACAAGTGTGCTGACGGATAACGAGAGGACGACAGACGCCGATGACAGGGGAAAATCTATAGGAGACAAGGGGGAGATGAAAGGGAGACGACAGAGGAGGAGGGGGGAGAGAGGGGGAGGATAACAGTGAGGGTAAACAAAGGGGGAGGAACAGTGGATTGGAGCAAACAAACAAGGATTTCCAGATGAAAGTGGGCAGAGAGCAGAGACGAAAACAGATTAGCATTTGGAAAGATTGTGTGTGTGTGCGTTTGCAGTCAACAATACACATGGATGAGTCATAGGGCTCAGGCTGATTGCCACCAGTCAGTATAGAGAAATAGCCCCAATAGACAATTGTGATCCAAAAGTTACGGTTGCATCTATATTTATTCATATTATCTATATTTATATAGTAAGTATGTTCACATAATGCACTTTGCATCGGTCATAAACAAAAAACAAATATGTGCACACGTGCATCCGTTTGCAGTTTGGTGCAGAGAGTCAGGATGACATGCAGAGATGAGCATCCATGCACCGCAGCTTAACGCCGAACAAATCCTTATCGAGACATTAATCCCTATATTAAGACGGGCTTAGCTGCTGCGTAATCATACCTTGCTGGGGACGAGCATGTCGAGTGTATTATTTCAGGACGACGAGGAAAGACGGAAATGTCGATTCTGACGAGATTTCTTTCCAATTCAACTCCAAAATCTGAAAGAAAATATGACTGATTGCTGCTAAACTGCACAGACTGGGAATACTTTTTGTTCAGTTCATTGCTCAGGTTTAACTATATTTCTACCGTTTGTGTGACAATAACAATCTGGAATCTTGAGAGGATCGTGGTAATAATAAATGTGTATGCGAGTCCTCGTTTGGACTTGTTCATCATGAATCTTAATCCAAAAATCCCCCCGACGAATGAAAACGAAGCTAATCTCATTAGCAGGTGGTGCCACCGTTGTTATGGCAACAGGAAATGACTGACAAGGTGTCATAAGGGAGAGTCGAGGGCAATGAAGGAGAGCGCCCTTTAAAAATCCATTCACACACATGTGTTTGGGTTCATCTGTATTCCAACATCACTTTAACTCTCCTCCACACACTCAGTCCTACACGGCAGGACTCTGCAGGCCTGGACGTCCACACACTGGTGGGCCGTGTAACGTGTGAATCACCGCCGCATCCTGCAGCTACACACTCGTGTCCCACACAGTTCAATCACATCTACAGGCCTCCGTTAGCCTCCGTTAGCCTCCATTAGCCGCTCTGCAGAGCCAACAGACTGCTGCAGGGAAAACAGTTTACTTTCTGGATTAAAGGGGGATATAAATGGATATAAACGTAGATGAGAAGATCAATACTATTGTCTGTATGTTATATATGAGCCAGCAGTCCGTTAGCTTAGCTTAGCATAAACACTGAAAAGCTTTGTCAGAGTTGACTGAAAGAACTGGGTTAAAAGAATTCCTTAGATTAAAATGGTAAATTTCCGAGAGATTGAGATTTAAATGGTACATTTACAAAGAAAAAATAACAAATTTCAGAGAAACAAACTCACAAATTTACAAGAAAAATAACTTAAATATTCTCTGAGATTATGAAGTCATCAACTCCAACACCTTGAGGATCGATTAATCTGATGATCCTTCACAACAACGTCTATTGAGTCCAGATGCTGATGATCATCTGGTGATTCAAAGCTGAAATTGAGTATTTCCTGTTGATTAGTTCATCCAATGCAGGCTTCACGGCAATTCAAGTTTTTTTTCTGGTAAATTTGTGAGTTTTTTCTTGTACATTTGTGATTTTTTGTTGTTTTTTTAACCTACAATGGCCCTAATACACCACCGTATTTATATATCACGTCTGGTTGACATCGTGGCATCACTAGAGTGATGACCTTCCACTGGCGCTGCATCGTACAACGAAGCTGTAATGAAGGTTATCGTCTCTACGGAGGTACGGCAGGATCTGTAGGGGCCCCGAGAAGGAGCTGGGGCGGTAAAACACAAAATGTGTGCCGCTGCAGCTACTGACAAGTACAAAACAATAAAGTATCTGCAGTTAGCCCCGAACCGAGTCCATAAAACACAAGCGTAATATATAATACGTGATTTCAGAGGACTTCCAACAGGTGCTGGGAGAAAAACAGGAGGAGGAAGGGCAGCTTTGTTTTCTCAGGTCTGATCCCTGAGACTGTTCGGTAAACCAATTTTCTTATTAAAATGAGATTGCGAGGAGACAATTATTCTTATTATCGCTGGTGTAACACAGAGCGGAGCGCGTTAGGATAATAAAGTGTCACTAATATAAAACAGGGCCCATAAATTACAACGTGAGCAACCGCAGCAGCACAAGAGTCTCTCTCCTTTCAGGTGGAGACTGTAACTTTTGCTCAGCGTTACCGTGGGAACCAGCTCCGATTGGATTTTACAACATCGGCCTCCGTGTCGTGTGGAGACTAACCAGAAACAAGACCATGATTCATAATTTATTAAATACTGACAGGACCTCTGCTGCACAGACTCCCGAGGCGACGCCGGAGGTGAACCGAGGGAAAAAACATTTTCACAGGTTTTTACACATTTTTATGGATTTTATGTGATATTAAATAATATTGTTTGCTCATGATTCATGCCTTGTTTGTGTGTGTTTAATTTCTGCTTGGTTTTAGAGCGTGTTCTGGTTTTAAAACATCACCTACAGGAATACAAGCGGAGGATAAGCAATGACAAACACGATCGATGTCTGAAAGCAAGAAAACGTACAATCTTTTCCTTTCCACAAACCTCCGGGGAAACTGGCATTTTCTGGACAGTGTTGGTCGAAAACATTAAAATCCGACTCTGACAAGAAACTGTAATTTGCCTTATTGATTTTAATTTTTTAAATCCATTTCAGACCCCCAAAAAGCCCATAGAGATGAATCAAAGGATACATTAAAGTTATCATTTTTGATAAATTAGATGTAGTCTTGTCCCAGGAGGCCTCCATCACCATGGATACCAACTGTTAAACATCTTCAAAACATCATGAGAAAGATTGCACTCAAATTTAAAGTTTTAACTTAAAGCCGATTTTTGTTTTTACCACCTTCTGCAGCAGAAATATTTCAGTTTTTATTATCAACAACGCTGGTTTTGCATCAGGTGTATTCATTATTATTATTAAACCTTTTTTTTTACGTTTTATTATTGAGATGAAGGCCAAATTGGAAGAAGGGTGTGATCTGAGCATGGAGGGTAGGGGGGTCCAGTCTTATCCAAGAAGGGCCGGTGTGGGTCCAGGTTTGTGTTTTAGCCCAGCACCACCTCACCTGATCCAACTCATCGAGGTCTTGATTGAAGACCACGGTTAGTTAATTAGTTGAATCAGGTGTCTGAGTGCTAAAACAGAAATCTCTTCTTGGAAAAGATTGGACCCCCTGATGTAGGAGGTGTTGCCGTTAAACAGTAAAGTTAACTAAAATCATGATGCACTTCTATCATAACGAGGGACGTTCATGTTAATCACTCGAGTGTTCATATAAAATATTAAGTGCAGCTTCTAACTAGATCCTGAGCCGTGAGTCAGAAAGGCGATGCCTCCCACTTGCATCTGCTCGTCATGTTTGTGGATGTGCATTTGGGGGTTTTTTTCCAGTCATTAATCATAAATGGTGTTTGGTGTTCATGATGCTGAAGCTATAACGCTGTTGAATGTGCCGTTAGTGTCACCGTAACGCCCACAAACCGAGAGGAGACCATGAAGGTCACCGCATCACCGCGGTTCTGAGTCCCAACCATCCAGGCTCACGGTGATGCAATGATTGCCTGCAACATTCATCTAAACCAAAACACTGAATACTGTCGTTTGTCTGGAGAGGACAACTATACAACAACAACTAGGAGATTAAAGCAGTGCAGCTGATTTATGGCCTTCGTGTGACATAGAGAGGTTTAAATGTGCATTTACTCGGTTTGTGGAGACGAGAGAGAGTTATTAAAAATGAACCGTTTAATATCAGACAAAAGGAGTTCTGCAGATACACTTATATACTAACACCCCAGACCAGACCCTCAGATCCACAGACCCTCACATCCACAGACCCACAGACCCTCAGATCCACAGACCAACAGATCCAGAGACCAACAGACCCTCACATCCACAGACCCTCAGATCCACAGACCCTCAGATCCACAGACCAACAGACCCACAGACCCTCACATCCACAGACCCTCAGACCCACAGACCAACAGATCCACAGACCTACAGACCATCAGATCCACAGACCCTCACATCCACAGATCCACAGACCCACAGACCTACAGACCCTCAGATCCACAGACCAACAGACCCACAGACCCTCACATCCACAGATCCACAGACCCTCACATCGACAGACCCACAGATCCAGAGACCAACAGACCCACAAACCCTCACATTCACAGATCCACAGACCCTCAGATCCACAGACCAACAGATCCAGAGACCAACAGACCCACAGACCCTCACATTCACAGATCCACAGACCCTCAGATCCACAGACCAACAGATCCAGAGACCAACAGACCCACAGATCCACAGACCCTCACATTAACAGATCCACAGATCCACAGACCCACAGACCCTCAGACCTTCAGATCCACAGACCCACAGACCCTCAGACCTTCAGATCCACAGACCCTCAGACCTTCAGACCCACAGACCCTCACATTCACAGATCCACATACCAACAGACACACAGACCCTCAGACCCACAGACCCTCAGATCCACAGACCAACAGATCCAGAGACCAACAGACCCACAGATCCACAGACCCTCACATTAACAGATCCACAGATCCACAGACCCACAGACCCTCAGACCTTCAGATCCACAGACCCACAGACCCTCAGACCTTCAGATCCACAGACCCTCAGACCTTCAGACCCACAGACCCTCACATTCACAGATCCACATACCAACAGACACACAGACCCTCAGACCCACAGACCCTCAGATCCACAGACCCACAGACCCTCAGATCCACAGACCCACAGACCCACAGACCCTCAGATCCACAGACCCACAGACCCTCAGATCCACAGACCCACAGACCCTCAGACCTTCAGACCCTCAGACCCTCAGACCCACAGACCCTCAGACCTTCAGACCCACAGACCCTCAGACCCACAGACCCTCAGATCCACAGATCTAAACCCCTTTTATTTGGTTCAACTTTTCATCTTTAACAACTGAACATTTGATTTGATTTATTTTTTTTAACAAACAAAGAATGCAGACTGAGACCAAGACCGGGACCGGCCTGAAGTCTGATCTGAGGTTGTGGTTTTTAAAAAAGAGACGTGTTGTGTGTCACTCAGTCTGGTCTGAGGCCTGCATGTGGTTCAGCCAGCAGACTGACAAAGTGCAGCCATGTGTGTGTGTGTGTGTGTGTGTGTGTGTGTGTGTGTGTGTGTGTGTGTGTGCGTGTGTGTGTGTGAAGGCAGCCGACAACATGGACAACAGTGCCCCCTATGGGCTCGGGGGAGAAGCTCACTCTTGGAGACAGACGGGGAGACGCGGGGGCATTTAAATGGTTCGCTGTCTCTTCATCAAGGGAACTTTTAAAAATAAAGAGCGGGGGAGGATGTGATGACATAAATGGGCCGCCATCATCCTCCGGTGATTTGTTTCTCATTGTTCTGGTCGTTCGCCAGCATCGGATTTAAAAAAAAAGAAAAAAAGAAAAGAAACGCTGGGTTTTGAAAGTGCTGACTTTTTGGTTTGTGCACATCTATATTAGGGGAACAGCAGGACTCAGAGTTATTGCCCCAGGAGGTAAATATAAAGAAAAAGGGGGGGGGGGGAGATAAAGCTGGAAGCACTTTGGACTCAGAGTCGATGTTTCCTGTCAAATCCAATGTGCTGAATGGAACAAACTCAGAGAGAGAGAGAGAGAGAGAGAGAGAGAGAGAGAGAGAGAGAGAGAGAGAGAGAGAGAGAGAGAGAGAGGTGGCAAAGCTCCATTAACATATTTGGTTTAGCGTCTCACAACCTGGCAACCAAGCAGTTGTTGCAGCTGTGCAAAAAAAAAAAGGAAGAAAGAAAAACCCTCAATATAGAGGACACAGTCATAAAACACACCCGGTCTCCAGTAAAACCCGGAGACCGGGTGAGTCCAGCTCCACTGACATGTTAATATGATATTGGATTATCAACCAAAGCACGCCAGTGAATCCCTCTAAACATAGTGAGCAGGATGGAACCCGGCCGCCTATGTATTTAATTGCAATTAAAGATGAATGTTGGGTTTCCCTAAATGACAAAGCGAGGTCTGGATTCGGATCCCACATGTCTCCAGATGTCCTCGACTACGCCGCCTTTGCTTTCCTTCTCTTTCACCACAACTGTAATTTCTGCAGACGAGGGAGCCGGAGTCGAACGAACGTGCAAAAGCAGACGAGCCCCTCCAATCGGGCCTCGTCCAGCCAGTAAATTAAGTGGGTGTTTCTTCATGACAGCTGAACACGCGATGACCTACGGGGAGGGGGGGCTTCATGTCGGTGTTGGCACGGCGACCAAAACCACCATCGCCATAAAGATAAATGGAACGTGGGAGAAAAGTTTGCTTGCAGGGAAGCAGCAGGAGAAAGGAGGGAGAAGACTAATGCAGCGATCAGGTGACAAAACCAAAAAGCATGCAGCAGCGAAACCCACTGCCATCGTTTTAATGCTGAGTCATCACAAAAGGGAAGACCAGCTACGGTTTGAGAAAACATGACACGGTGGGATGGATTACAGCAGGATTTCAGCTTCATTTTTGCCGTTCAAGCCACTAAAAAAAATGTGATCTGAATCCATTCCAATGCAGGAGGAGGTGTGTGTGTGTGTGTGTGTGTGTGTGTGTGTGTGTGTGTGAGAGAGACTCTCCTCTGCACATAATCAATCAAGCAGTGGTTTGATGTATCTAAAGCGGCCCGTGCACTTAATCATCATGCAGCCGGAGAGGAAGATGTGCTATACGTCTTCATTTTGATGCTGAACGGGAGATGAAGGATGCACACACACACACACACACGCAGCATCAGCATCTTCTGCTTCTCATCAAGGACGGATGAAAAACATCCTCTCACACTCTCTCTCCGACTCTTATCCAGCAGCCTCATGTCTGTACAAATCCTCCTAAAACGATCATCGCAGACAAACTTCACATTTCTGCTGCAGCTTATCTCCCGACAGACAGACTGGAAGTGTGAACGTTGTCAGACGTTGAGCCGAAAACGTTATGAGAGAATTTGATTTCTGTATTCTCCCGAGATCTCAAAGCTTCTCAAATCATCTCAGTAACATTTCTGAAAGTCAAACGGTACAGATTTAAAGACGGACAGTATCAGGTAATCCTCATGCAGGAAAAGGAAAAGGAAATTAAACGGGGATCTACTCTTGAAAACTTCACAGCACCTTGACGTCCCCACGGGAATAACAACGTCCAACAACGACTCACCGGCCTAAAGATAACGATCTAACAAGAGCATTCCAGCTGCAGATAAAAGATTCTGCCAATATTTACACTGTGGATGTAACAAGGTCACTTCACTTCCTCCTGTCGGCTCTGCTCGACACCTTCAGAAATACCTTTAGAAGTGAAATGTTCCTATTTTCTAAACGTGTGGGATCAGATCAGGTGTTTTCGTTCATACTGCAGGACTGGATCTGGGCCTGAAAGGTCAAAAGGGCTCATAAAAGCCTTCCAACCATCGGCAAACATTTGGGAAAGGAGGATCCGTGTGGAGTTTGATTAGAACACTCCTGCAGCTCCACGGAGGAGGGCGAGCCGACCGCAGCAGCAGCAAGCAGCGGTGACTCATAATCTCTGGAAACCAGTCACTCAACCAGAGATGGTTCCCCTGGGAAACACATGCTACCCCCCTCCTCCCCCCCTCCTCCCCCCTCCATCCAGCCGGGTGCAAACAGACTGCAGGTATTTAAACAAACAAACCGCTATCGCAAATGATGTTTAAAAAAGCAGATTTTAAAAGGTTTTATATTGATAACCTGGATGTTGGCTCAGGGTTGGTACACTTGAATCTTAGTTTTAAGGTTTGAAAAGTGCTTGGATGTAGACTAAAGGTCTTGAAATGTGTGTTGTATGTGATGACATCTATGATAGAACAGAGAAAAGAAGATCTCCATATTTGAGGGACTGAAAACAGCATTTCCTGACATTTCTTTATGAAAAATGACTTTTGATGATGAACAGATGATGAAAATAGTTGGTGATTATATTTCTGTGGATCTGTTAGTGGAATTAGTTTTCCTTTCATTTGTGGTCCTTCTGTAAAAAGCTGTCTCCAAACATCATGTTGGTTGTTTAGAGGACAATAACATCTCATTTAATGTGATGAACAAGTGACAGAATAAGTAGACTGAATACTGACCATTGGATTGGTACAAAGATGGAGTTTACCACAGCTGGAAGGGGCTGGAAAAGCATGGAAATGCACCTTGAAAATGCTTGAAAAGTGCTTGTTTGACTTTGGAAAGGTGAAGGAACCCTGTCGGCTGACCCGGGTCTCAACCAATCACGTTGCGGCATGAAGGTCGGCGCCTGCTGCTCTCACCTCAGGCCACAGAGACGTTAAACGGCGGTGAAGTCGAAGCCTTGGACGACTTCACACCGTCATTATTGGCTTGTCGTGATTACAAGTCACCGAAGAGAAGCCTTCACACACGTCTGGTGTGTTATTTAGTGTTTTATCGCTGTGGATGTCATCGAATGTGTGATTGTTTATGTAATAAATAAGTCTGTAAATCTACATTTCTGTTTTTTCTGCACTGAACGACGTTTAAGGGATTTTTACCGTTGATTAGAGGGCGACTCGGCGGTTAGTAAGTTTCTAACAATAACACTTTGCTTAAGCAGATCTTTAATTAGGATGAGCTGGAGGTAGCAATGATCTGCTCTGTAGTTACGCTGATTGTGGTGGAAGGTCACGAGGAGTGGAGACGGTTTTAGTCGGGCTGCGAGCACAAATACCGGGAGACTCATTAGGTTTTATCTGAATCCTCTCAAGACGTCACCGGACGGCAAGTGCAAGGGATTGTGGGTAAAGAGGGACATCTCTTTGGTGGGCGGAAGTGCTTTAAAAAGGGTCTGATGTTATGTGTTTATGAATGTGTTTATGTATGTATGTATATGTTTGTATGTGTACATGTATGTATGTATATATAGAGATAGGTATATATAATTGTTATTTTTATTTTATTTTTTTTTTCATTTTAATTACTTTCTTTGTATTAATTTTGTTAAATATTTGTTTAGAAAATGATGTACAAATGTGCTGTATAATGTACTCAACTTTCAATTTCAATAAACATTTGAATGAAAAAAAAAGGGGCTGATGTAATGAACCTTTACTCTAAAATGACGACACTTGCATTTAACGCTCGGCACGTTAATTATTCTAACGTCATCTCACGAACTAATTTGAATGCACTCCTGTCAGCGGCGTTTTTATAAAGTGCTTTACGGGACGCCGTATCAAACGGGAATAACAGTTAAACACCCGAGGAGCTAAAAATAAGTGGAGCGGGATATTAAAAGGGGGGATTAAAGGATGCATAAAATTACATTTCTAGTAGAGAAACTGTAATTAAAGCATTAAAAAGGGGGGGAGGGGGCACGATCAAAATCCTGAAACTGTACATAAAAAAGCAGGACTGAAAGTCATTAAAGTGTTTTTAAGAGGTGATTTAAGTTGAGTCCATAATCCTTACGAGCGTGAGAAGAAGAAAAAAGCAGAAAATGAAGCGGCTTTGCTTTTTAACTGGGAGCGCTTTATGTGGCTCGTTAGTATCTGGGCTTTAATATAAAAGGAAGAGACCGAAAACAGCGACTGTTTCATGGAAGGAATAAGACAGGAAGTGAAGGATAGGAAGTGCTTACATCATCACTCTCCTCTTTTCCTGTCAATGCTTTGCTGTAAAAACAAAAGCTCCCAAAAATCATCTTTAAAAAATAATAAAAAGGAAACAGCAAGTGTTGATAGTCAAAGCTGATACAGGATTGCAGGAGCTGGTCCTGAGGGAGGATCAGGAGAGAGAGAGAATAAGATCCTCCTCCCAAAACCCTAAACACACAGATCACACGGAGGAGATCACGATGATCAATAACCGTCCGAGAGGTCTTTAAACGGGAGGCAACACACTCCCGACCTCCGCTGACCTCACCACCACGACGGGTGAGTCAATCCGTTTAACACATGTGGAGGTTCATACCAACAGATCTGGGACCAGAGGGAGATCCTGAAAAGCTCAGTGCTAATTTCATTTAATTGAATAAAATCGGTTCAGTGTGGATCCATGTTTAAAACCGTGAAGCTCATTTGGCTGAAAAAGGTCAAATGGTTTCTTTCTTTGGATGTTAACATTCACAACGTGGCAGCTCGAGGGATTAAAATGAATATGCAAATAAATCCTGCAGCGCTGAAAGAGACCATTATTTTATTATTCAATCATATTTTTTTTTTAGTTTATGTCTCTGAAATGTAAAGAAAAGCTTCTAATTCTCACATCTGAGCCGCTGGGAGCTGTTAATGTTGATCGATGCTTGAAAATCCTAGTTCATTAACATCATACATTTATATTAATTTATGGAAATGTTGCTGATATTGTACGACGGCGTATTTGGGGAAAAAAAGACACCCGGGGAGGAAGAGGAAGACACCTGGGGAGGAACCAGAGCAGAGAGGGAACGTCACCAGAATACAGAGGAGGAAGAGGAGGATTCATCTCCTGTATCGTCCGTCTCCCTCCTCATCTCTCCGGAGTCCCACAGGGAACCGAACTTGAACCTCACTCTGTTCAAACAAGCTCTCGTAACGAACGCCGCCGGCTGAGTTCAATCACCTCGACGGCAGAGAGACGGCTCGCCGGATGGATGACTCAGCTTTTTTTTTTAGGGAGACAAATGAGTCTCTGGTGTGTCTGACACACGGGTGAGAGACAGTGATCACGTAGACTCTCTCTCTCTCTCTCCCTGGACAGGAAGCTGCTCCTCCATCACCTCCATCTAGACACAACATGGCGGCCGCTAATGAGGATCTACAGACGGGAGGAAGAGTAGATGGATGAATCTACGGGTGGATCCAGGTTATCAAACCAAGCATTTTACCTTCTAACCCCTTTGACCTTTGACCCCGGCAACAAGTAGTCATCACTGCAGACGCCAACAAACAGAGAAGTTAGAGCCCATCTGTCTACAGATAACACACACACACACACACACACACACACACACACACACACACACACACACACACACACACACACACACACACACACACACACACACACACACACACACACCTAACATATCTACTCTGTCAGCTGGAAACGAGTAACAAGACGCCGCGGTGGATTATTTTCTTCTATCCTTCGAGCTCAGCAGCTCCAGAGGACGCCGCCGCCACCGGCTGCCGGTTTGTCACACTCAGGGGAAATCAGAACCGTCCTCCATCAGACGTCTGTTTAGGACAGCGTGTGTGTGTGTGTGTGTGTGTGTGTGTGTGTGTGTGTGTGTGTGTGTGTGACAGTGAACACAGTATGCATGGCGCTAGATTTCTGTCTGCTAATTAAGTTTAATTATATTGAATATCATCTACAATGGGCCGAATTAAAGACTAATTAGAAATCACAGAGTCTGCGACGGCCGCACGGATCACCCCATCAGCCCGGAACACACGGGAGCACGTTAAAGCACGGCCAATCAGAAGCTCACGCCGTTTATAACATCACATTAACCACATTTCCTATGACATTATTAAAAAGGTGTACTACATTAAAAGCCTGATCCAATTAGCAGAGGAAACAAAAGTAAACAAACTAAAAGATACACTACAGGCTGCACTACACATTATTATCAGCCCGTTTATGTAATAGAGGTCCCTCCACTGGCCTTGGGGGGTCCTTGGCCTGAAAACGTTGAGGACTTCTGGTCTACAGGGTCGGAGGAGATCCGTCCACATCAACACGACTCAGACAAAGTAACCAGCGCCAATAACATTACACAGCTAATCCCAACGCCGGAGAACCACAGCCAACAGAACAACAACAACAACAACAACAAGCTGAAATTAACTCCTTCCAGACTTTTCTGCATTAATAAAAACAGATGAGAGGAGATTTGTCACGTAAAGCTGTGTTTAAAGTCCCAGCTTTGTGTGCAGGTTCACATGACTTCGTGTGAAAGAGCGTCACATGTTAACATCCCCGACGCCGGATTATGGCACAGAATAAACACCTCAGAGGAGAAAACAGGGAATAATACGTGTCTGTTTAACACAATGGGGCTCATTCAAGCAGCCGCAAAGCCGTGCTGGACTCATTACAAGGACTTTCAAGTCCAGGTCAGTAGTTCAAACCGACGACGGCGAATTAGGGCGAAGAATGGAGCAGAGGGGGGGGGGAATGCTCAGAGAAAGAACGTCTCAAATGCAAGTTTATAAATACATATAGCCGATATATAAAGTTGCTTGGTTCCCGCTGACCTGCTTCACATCATCCAAACGGACTATTCTTACTGTATTTGGGGGGAAGGGTGTTCAATAAATCTGAGCCGACGGTGTGAAAGGGTGACCTCAGGCCTGAAATGTCAGAAGGTGGATCCGTCCCCCCATTTACCGCTGCTTTAATAGGGATAGATGGCACCGCAGCCCCCCCCCCCCCCCCGGGACAGTCCTGCAACGTCGGATATCCTCCGACTGCTCTCAAATCCAATTACTCCAATTTAATCTATCGTCATGCACACACAGCTATTTGGGATTTGCTTCTTTTTTTTTTTTTAGATATCTTGGCTAGAAAACAACTCAAACATCTTCCTATCGGTGGACAGCTGAGCGGCTGCATGTCATCTCTAACACGGAGATGCCAACAGGATAAACACGGGGAGGAAATGGAGGTCAGCTGCCGAGCCGACAGGGTGACGTCCTCCGGGCAACCTCCTCTCAAAAAGATCCCGACCTCCACCGGTGTGACTCCAGCTCCCTGGACCTGCCGGCCTGTCTGCCTGTCTGCCTGTCTGCCTGCCTGTCGCACTCGCCGGCACTAAATCAGTCGACAGGAAGAAGGAGCCTCAGGATGCACAGAGTATATTAGATCAGAGGTCTTCAACGTTTTCAGGCCAAGAACCCCCCAAGGCCTATAGAGACCTGGTGGAGGGACCCCCAAGGCCTATAGAGACCCGGTGGAGGGACCCCCAAGGCCTATAGAGACCTGGTGGAGGGACCCCCAAGTCCTATAGAGACCCGGTGGAGGGACCCCCTATTACATATCATATAACATTCCTTATTAACCAATATAATGTGTCATGCAGCCTATAGTTCCATGTATAACAGGACTTTGTAATGATGGATGGATACGATGCTAAGACATTAAAATAATAATTGTTGACAGAATCATATTTTAATTCTATTTTTTCACAATTTCTCAACATAATATTCAACAAACAGGAAGATTTATATTTGCTCCATATAGGTTGTATTCATGTTGTATTTATGGACTTTATTTAAAATGTTATTTAAAATTTTGGAAGAAAAAAAAGTTCATTTTGCGGACCCCCTGCTGTAACTCTGCAGACCCTCTAGGGGTCCCGGACCCCCCTGTTGAAGATCTCTGTCTTAGATAGAAGTGTACGAATCAGGGAGGATGAGACTCATCACAGGTACAGTAATTGGCTCCGCCCACCACTTCCCAACCACGGAGACATTTCCATCTATAATCATTTCCTCGTCCGACTCCCTCGGGAGCTTTGCTGTTTGTTAAGTAGTCTGGGCTCCCCCGAGTCTCCCCACGGAGGCCAGCGGTTTCAAAACTGCTCACTCCCTCTAATTGGCAGAATCAAACTCTCACTCTTCAGCAGCAGAGCCACCCGGGTTACTAAAGTTACTAGAAGATTTATTTCCACCGTGCCTAAAAAAAACTGTTCCTCACAGCTAGAGCCATTGGCAGAACTTAAATACAGGCAAATAAGAGAGTGTAGAAGTTGATGAATTAAAGTTAAAACAAGTCAACTATTTCCAGGTTTAAAGGCAAACAATTCAGAAATATGCTCACATGATCGCATTGTATCCTATGTATGTGTGGGCTCGAAGGAATCCTATTAAATGCATTTCCTCTGTACAGAACCTAAATCTACAATATGTACATTCATATGCTTGCTAGCAGTCTTCCGTATTAAAAGGTGAGAGGTCACCATTATAGGCCATTTTCACAGCAGACGTCATCATTTGTTTTATTCATTACACCTGTACTACGACAAATGGGCCAATTAGAATGATGAGTCCCACCTTAATTACGTGAGATTGTTTTCTCATTGTACCTTTTGAAAATGTTGTAATATCACTGGGATTCTTTTACATTAGAGCCGACAGTGAAGACACAAATAGAACACAGCTATGATTCACGTTGGCCGGCCTGCTTTTGAGCTTTTCAGTGCAGTAAAGAGATATGTCATCAGCATACAATGATAAGATACATTAAAAGGTCAAAATAAGACACCCAGGGCTAGCATTTAGATAGAAAATCTGATTAAAAACAAAGAAAACACCTTGTAGGCACTTCAGATTGGAGAATCTGATCACTTGTTACGCTGATGATGGTCTACTGTACATCTCAGATACAGGTCCAGATTCACCGTCTATTTACTGCAAAGAAATGAAACTCTAATGGAAATCTAATTCTCTTATACTAGAGCCTTTAAACCTGTATTTATGGAGTCATGCTCTGATGGAATGATACAGATCTCTGCTTGCCCAGTTAAAAAAAGAATAACAACATATAGCATACAAATAAAACGGCACCCACAGAGCGCTAAAAGCATAGAAGACATCATAAACTGGCCCACATTATAAGTAAAAACAGCAGCTGCCCCCCCAACTAGGCTTACAGCTGCGTGCGTCACTTTATTTACATATTTACTACAGTTCAGTATTCATGAGCCAGAAGGTAATATCGGTGAAGTGTGTTCCAACGTTTCTTATTATTCAGCATGGGAGAGAATTAAAATGGAGCGTTTAAAGTGCCAGCTGAGGCTGATAAACTCGCCCATGAATCCTTCAACGGGGTAATTTACAACTCTGCAGAGCTGACTTCATTCAAGGAAGAAAAAAAACACACACAACGCATGGAAGCTAAATAAATAAATAAATAAACCCCGGAGGGAAACAGCCATCGAGTGAAACACACCATCTGCTGCTCAAGCCTTCATGTTAGTGTTCATATCCTGTAAAAGGTTCTACGTCGTGATTTCTCTCCGGTTCTGTAACCTGATCGGATAAACAACGGCCGTCAATGAGATTTTATTAGACGCAGTCCAACAACACGGCGTGAGCGAGGTGATGTCATCGATACGATGAAATGGAAAAACAACAGTCGTTGCTTTTGACAAGATTAAAATGCTTCCTATACATTCGCATTTACAGCAATACATAATAATAATAATCATAATAATATGAAGCAAGGACTGATCTCTGTTGCTTTGTTTTGTCTTATTTTGTGTTTTTTTGTGTTTGTTTTTTAATTTTATGTAAAGCGTCTTTGTGTTCGGAAAAGCACTATACAAATATATATTATTATTATTATCTGTAATTCCATATTTATGTTTATAATATATATGGTTTGACTTTATTTATTTATTTTTGCCTGTGTTCGACGTTGTTGTATTGATCTTTTTTTTCTTTTCTTTCAAATGTATTATTATTATTTTGTTTTTTCTGTCATTTTCTGTTATTATGTGATGATTGTGATATGATTGTGTTACATATTGGGACCCCCTCGAAAACGAGATGATACATATCAAGGGGTTTATCCTAAATAAACACATTTCAATAACATATGTTACTTATTGATGGTATCATGTGATATATCTTTGTAAGGTAAAGTAGTGAAGATGGAATATCTGTTATGATAAACCTCTAGTTAACTAATATGATTACATTAAACATCGCTGTGAATAAATCAAAAAGCAGAGCAGAGAAATGTTGAGGGAGTCGAGGCATCGATGAAGCTTTCAGGAATCTAACAGTGAACACACGAAGCTGTTGAAATAAAACTCGTCAGTTTGCATCTAATATGGACTTTGGAAACTTTAGTGTTTCAGCAGAATTCCTTATGATCAAAATCTTTGTTTTGAGATTGGTTCTGCTCTCTGGTCCGTGAGGAAACCTTCTCCAGAGAAGATGGTTAGCGCTCTGCAGCGGCCTAATCGCTCGTGGCATCCAGTCAGGAACACGAAACCACCGAGGATCACCGATCACATTTCAACAAAGACATCACAACCAAATAAATAAACAAATAACTCAATGGCTGGCGTGAAGTCAAAAAGGAGCATATTTGTGTTAACAGAGTCATGGTGGTGAAATCCACAGAGCCAGATGCATATTTGGGGTTTTGTTGTGATGCTAAAGAACGTCCAACACAAAGCTGACACAGCGGACCCACATGTGATGACTAAACCCCCCACGGGGGTCCCGTCACAAGCTAACCGAACCAGATCCAGGCTGACTAGGCTGTCAGGGGGTGGGAGGGGGGGTGAAGGACAAGGAGGAGGAGAGGAGGAGGAGGAGGGACAGCTTGTCACATATTAAGTGAGAAGCTTTGACACAGGAGTGGAGCCTTGAGGTCCAGACCAGCTGACCCCCCCACAGACTCAGAGAACACAAGACCAGCATCTTCCTCCATGCAGAATGCTAAAAGGTGAATATTACAAGCTCACATCAACATCAGCATCCTAAACATGTCAGAATAAACCCCAGAATCTCACCTGAGCCTCTCCTCCTCCGTCTTCCGGAGCTTCATGTCCCGCTGCACCACCTTCAAGACGTGCTCCGCCTCGTCGTCCGTCAGACCCGACAGGTCCAGCTTCCGGCCCATCGCCGCCGGCCTCGCCACTCTGAGCTCGGTCCGAGGAGGGAGGGGCGAGGGGGGGGAGCGCACCGCCGCTCAGGGGGCCGAGGCTGAGACGACCCTGCAGGACGGAGACACGTGGAATCAACGCTCCCATAAACATTAAAGAAGGTAAAACCTCTGTGTGAGTGATGCTGCTGCATCAACTCTGATCTCAGAGCAGCAGAACATTTGGATTCAAGCCAGACTGCAGTGGTTTAAACATGTGATGCTTTCTAATTTGATAATCTAGCAAGAATACTTCCCTCCCAAAACCCCAAAACTAAGGGCAAAGTCATTATAATGTCTGCACAGCATGTTATGGAAAATGTGCTGTGATATTTCACTGGAAAAGTACTTTTGTGCCGTTTGACAGCAAACTACAGCCTCCATATATATATATATATATATATATATATATATATATAGTGGGTCATCTTGTCTGGCATGTGTTATGTAAATCGCTGTGGGAGGAAAATATGGCAAGACCATTTTAATATATGTTTTTTCTTTAGATTAATCGCTTTAGTTCGCCTCCTCATGGACGTCTGGAGAAACCTGACCTCCTTCTGTCCTCCTCCTGTCCTCCCCGCACTTATTCTCGGCATCTTTCTGTCGGGCGACATGAAAGATTAATCTATTATTAAATTGTGTAACGCGCTGTCTGGACGTTAGGCTGCTGCTGGCTGGAGTGTCTGCTGCATGAATAACAAAAGAAAAATACTTATACTATAATAATACTTATATAATAATATGTTTTCTCTTAATAGTAAAACAGAAATGGCAGATAATTAATTTGTAATAAAAATATATTAGGAAAATATATTAAAAAGCTTAATTTTTCCCATAATAATGTACACATAATTAAAAACAAACAAAAAAAGAACAATTGCAACACTAGAGGTTTATGCTCGATGGGGTCGTTGGCATGGCAACGTTTGGGAACCCCTGATGTAAACAACACTTGGCCACAGTTTTGCAGCAAATCAGTGAAATCGCTGTCCTGATGTCTGTTTGTAAAGGAGCTCACTAAAACGGACGTGAAGGACGGAGACGGAGGAGGAGGACGAGGACGAGGACGAGGAGGAGGAGGAGGAGGAGAAGCTCCATTTACTGCAGCGTCTAAAACAAGATGGGAGAGAGAGAGAGAGAGAGAGAGCAACGATGACTCAGAAGGCCGGACGATTAATGACCCTTCTATTACTGGGCTTCATCAACAGAGATGCCTCCTCTTCTCTCCTCTCCTCTCCTCTCCTCTCCTCTCCTCTCCTCTCCTCCTCTCCTCTCCTCTCCTCTCCTCCTCTCTCCTCTCCTCCTCTCCTCTCCTCTCTCCTCCTCCTCTCTCCTCCCCTCTTCCTCTCTCCTCTTCTCCCCTCTTCCTCTCTCCTCCCCTCCCTTCCCCTCTCCCCTCCTCTCCTCTCTCGATCACTCGTTCCCCCAGCTCAGCTCAACTCTGTCAAATCATTCCGTTTCAGGTAAAAACAACAGAAACACACACTGATCAATCCTGCTTATAGCAACACGCGTTATGTGCTGAGTCAGCAAAGATGCATTTTAATATGATCCAGGCAGATGCTAGCTTCCTCCCTACACCTCCATCAGATACTAGACGGGTTTGTGTAACGCTTGGTTGCCTACGACTCAGCAAACAACTGAAAACTGAGAATAATAAGTCTAGACTACACATATGTTGGCGCTCTTTATACTTTATACTTATATTTCTACGGCTTTCGGCTCGATTTTTATCACAAAATTAAGACGCATATTCAACTTGGCTGGAAGTGTTAGCTGCCATTTGACTGTTCTTCACTGGGTGCAACAGACACTATATTACTATTATTATTATTATTATTATTATTATTATTATTATTATTATTATTATTATTATTATAAAGAATCACTGCTGGACTTTCCCAATTTGTCTTAAAAGGGAAGAGTGTTTGTCATTTTTATGCGAAGCCTTTCAGGGAAAGCAGAGGAATATTATTTCATCTTTTTATGAGTCGTTTGTATTAGAACGAATACAAAAGCCACAAGGGCGAACCACACACACACACACACACACACACACACACACACACACACACACACACACACACACACACACACACACACACACACACACACACACAGTGTGAGAAGGAGCTTTTGTCACTCTCAGTCGGGAGGAAAAAAAAAGAAAAAAGCTGTAAAATGTCTCAGTCATCTGATGTCACACAAATACAGACCGTCACGATGTCATTCATCCGCTGTGAGAGGTGACCTCGCCCTCGCCTCGGGGGGGGGGTCCAACAGAACCACATCGGGTTTATTAGAACACAGAGTGTGTATTATAACACGAGTGACAATTCTGTAAAATTGAGACCCACATTCAGAAGCCCCTCTTTTATCAGTCCCTCCAGAAACATCTCAAACTAGTGGCGCTCTATATTTGTCTCCGGCCCCGTCTCTCTCTAATGTATAGACGACATTAATGCACCATTGCCGTACGGCCATTATTGTACAGCCGCGGGGGGGAAGGCAATTATTACACCGGCCTTTTTCTTTTTATAGTGAGTGGTGTCAAGGACGGGGGACGGAGCAGCGGGGACGTCTGAGAGCTTCGGTGACGCACGTCCAGGCCGACCAGTCTGGAGACCACTATCCAGAGTCAACCAGAGTCCAGGCCGACCAGTCTGGAGACCAGCATCCAGAGTCAACCAGAGTCCAGGCCGACCAGTCTGGAGACCAGCATCCAGAGTCAACCAGCGACCAGGCTGACCAGTCTGGAGACCAGCATCTAGAGTCAACCAGCGACCAGGCCGACCAGTCTGGAGACCAGCATCCAGAGTCAACCAGTGACCAGGCTGACCAGTCTGGAGACCAGCATCCAGAGTCAACCAGTGACCAGGCCAACCAGTCTGGAGACCAGCATCCAGAGTCAACCAGCGACCAGGCCGACCAGTCTGGAGACCAGCATCCAGAGTCAACCAGTGACCAGGCTGACCAGTCTGGAGACCAGCATCCAGAGTCAACCAGTGACCAGGCCAACCAGTCTGGAGACCAGCATCCAGAGTCAACCAGTGACCAGGCTGACCAGTCTGGAGACCAGCATCCAGAGTCAACCAGTGACCAGGCCAACCAGTCTGGAGACCAGCATCCAGAGTCAACCAGCGACCAGGCCGACCAGTCTGGAGACCAGCATCCAGAGTCAACCGGCGACCAGTCTGGAGACCTGCATCCAGAGTCAACCAGCGACCAGGCCGACCAGTCTGGAGACCAGCATCCAGAGTCAACCGGCGACCAGGCCGACCAGTCTGGAGACCAGCATCCAGAGTCAACCAGCGACCAGGCCGACCAGTCTGGAGACCAGCATCCAGAGTCAACCAGCGACCAGGCCGACCAGTCTGGAGACCAGCATCCAGAGTCAAGGCAGACAAGCGACCAGGCCGACCAGCGACCAGCACCCAGGCCGCCCAGCGACCAGGCAGAAGAGTCCTTGTTTCGAGCAGAAGAACGCTGGATTAATAAACTCCTGTCGATCAGAACAACGTTTCTGCACGAGCGTTTACATATCAGCACATTCAATCTATCTGAGCCGTCGCAAGCATGTCAATCTGAGATTATTAGTTAGCAAGATCAACATTCAGCTCAAAGAAAACACTTGAAAACGATCGGGGTTACAGCACCGAGGTGGACCCCGGGTCTCTGGTCGGCATGAAACCACCACCCAAATCTACACCCACCCTACCTACATCCAGGTGAAGCTCATTCCTGCATTGGGAATGTCCTAATATGGGTGTAACTCATGGGGATGTTGGGACAAATTAGTTAAACTACATCACGTGCATCCGTAAACAGATTATGAAAAGTCCCTTTGGAAAGTATCACATTCTCCCCCAAATACAACATGATGAAATAATCATGTGGTTCCAGACTTCTGGAGTTCTCTCAGTCTACCGAAGGCATCACTTTCTCATTCATAAATCTATAGTAGGAACTACAACTCCAGTGTTTTATTTCCAACAACTTCATTTAACTCCGCGAGGATCTGCTGTTTCGGATTATCTTCTTTTCGGAGGGATTTACTGGGGATTTAAATTACGTAGACTTTCTTTGTAAATTCACAGCCGGCTACTGTTTGTAGGCAGAAACCAGCCGGAGGAGAAGACGTGGAAGTGTGTCTTATAAAACCAGCTGTGACCTTTGATCCTTAAGTGCATCCCAAACACACCTCAGAGAGCCGGCAGGCCGAGGGGCGATCCAAAGACATCTTCCCCGTCGAAGTGCTGTTCAAAGCTCCGCCCCCTTCCTTCAGACTTCAATCAGGAAGTACACAGTGACAGACAGGAAAGGCTGTCCAATTATCTTCTCCGGCCCGATGTTTTTGATTGGACGGGGATTTTACAGTCCTGCCACGTCCACAGATTACATTTTTTTTTTAAATACGTCAGATGTATTAATGTATTTATTGCTATCGGTATGTTAGGAGGATTAATACAACAGAAACTTTAAGGGAAGAGCTTCATAATTGGCTTCGAAGAAAATCTGCACATCGTGCAGATATCGCCTTTAAAGCAATTCAAATACAATAGCTAACATGCAGTGACATCACTACTTAAAAAAAAAAAAAAAGTGCAAACTAGCATTTATATTCACGTCTCCAAGTGGTTATTAGATAAATCGTGAACCTCAACTCGTAAATATCGCAGGAGTGCACACCTGGTGGACACTGGTGGTACTACTTCCCTGCAAACCTTTGTTGCATGCAGGCTTTGTTGGCACAATTGGTACAAACACACACACACACACACACACACACACACACACACACACACACACACACACACACACACACACTTATATCTGACAGCAGGGACTGTCAGATATAAGTGGGGCCCCATTCCAATTCTCATCGGAGGCCTCAGAGTGAAGACGAGCCCGTCGATCATTTGACATCTACCTGCTGTGTCACATCCATCACTACCTGGCCAATTACCAGAGAGAGAGAGAGAGAGAGAGAGAGAGAGAGAGAGAGAGAGAGAGAGAGAGAGAGAGAGAGAGACTGACAAGGTGAGAAGCTGCAGCTGATCTGTGAACACACACACACACACACACACACACACACACACACACACACACACACACACACAGTGACCCGAGGTGTTAAAAATAAATAAAGCTAATTGAAACCTCCTCTACGTCACCGTGCACGTGAGAGAGAGTGTGTTTGTGATGATTGTGGTTCCCTGAATGGAGAGCTGAGACCAGCAGACGGGTCCGTGCAGGATGTGGGGAAGTGAGAGCTTCCCAACACACAACCCGCTGCTGTTGTCAACAGGTGACGCTCATCACTGCGGAGCGCAGCATTCCTCTGTAACTAAACAAACACGATACAAACAGTCTCTGCAACCGGTGTCCCTACCAGACAAGATGACTCACTGCTGCTAGACTTTCTCCGCCCAGGCGAGTCCACCTGATCGGATCCACCTGATCGGATCCACCTGATCGGATCCACCAGCTGCAACACGCGCACTTTCCTCCTTTTAAACGGGCGTTTGTTCACGCAGACTGCCGCATCTGGGTGAGATCCCTCCGCGCACACTGACCGACACGCCGACGAAGGTGATCAGAGACATTTCGCAGGAAACGTGCACGCACACACACACACACATCCGCCAGGCGCGTGCTAGCGCGCAACCGAGCCTCTCCAAGTCGCGCCCGTCTGCAGCAGCAGCAGCAGCCAGCTGACGTTCACCATCACATCGCGCTAACATTCACCTGATCCAGTGAGTTGATGTCGGAGGAGGAGGATCACTTACACGGGATCAGCGGGTGCCGGTTGACCGCCAGCTACAGTCTCTCTCTCGCGGTTTTCCAGATAATGATCAACACCAAAACAGGGGTGCGTAAACTTCCGGCGACACCTGTCTGTCTTTCTGTCGCCCTGTCTGTCTCCCGGACACTTTCCCGGCTCCCCCTTCGACTACTCCGGGCTTCTTGTTCCCCCCTGAAGCAGCCAGACGCAGGCAGGCACCGCTGAATGGGTGATCACGAGGTTTGTATTACACAGAGGAGGGAGGGAGGGGGAGGGGAGGGGCGCACGGCGAGCGAGGTAAGGGATTGGCACCCAACCTTCATTCTTCCTGTATTCGTGGAGGGAGGGAGGGGGAGAGGGAGAGAGAGAGAGAGAGAGAGAGATCTGCAGATTGGAAATCAGAGATAGTTGAGTCTCCCTGCAGCTGATTTTTCTTTTTATCTGAGATCCATTCTTTCCCCTGCAGGCACATCAAACACCCTGCACTCCCGATTTGGCACCGCTGCTCCTGGAGGAGGAGGAGGAGGAGGAGGAGGAGGAGGAGGAGGACTGGCTCCATTCACAAAGCCAGTCACAGCGTAATTAACCTCGGAGGGAGAAAACATCCTGATGAATCAGCATCGTCTCTCAGGTTCTCACGTCTCCGTCTAACAAGTTCAATCTGCATCCATCTGTCCATCCATCCATCCATCCATCGATCATCCATTCACTCATCCATCCATTCATCCACTCATCCAATCATCCATCCATCCATCCATCCATCCATCATCCATCATCCATCCATCCATCCATCCATCCATCCACTCATCCACTCATCCATCCATCCATCCATCCATACTCCATCCATCCATCATCCATCCATCATCCATCCACTCATCCATCCATCCATCCATCCATCCATCCCTTCATCCATCCATCCATCCATCCATCCATCCATCCATCCATCCATCCATCCATCCATCCACTCATCCATCCATCCATTCATCCATTATCCATCCATCCATCCATCCATCATCCATCCACTCATCCATCCACTCATCCATCCATCCATCCATCCATCCATCCACTCATCCATCCATCCATCCATCATCCATCCACTCATCCATCCACTCATCCATCCATCCATCCATCCATCCATCCACTCATCCATCCATCCATCCATCCATCCATCCATCCATCCGTTGTGGTCTGGCAGAGCTGATGGGAAAACCAGGCTGTTTGTGCTCTTTATTATTGCACGGCCTTCTGGGAAAATGCTGACAGTGGTGCATTACAAAAAAAAGAAAAGAGAAACAGAATCTCTTTCTGGGCTGCAGGACCGGCTCACTTTAAAAAAAGATAAATTGCAATAATAGGCTACTTTGCGGGGATTATAAATCAAGGTGGACTGATTCTCTCTTTATTCTTTAGTTTAAGGCGGCACTTTGCAGCATGAGACTGCTGGGAAAAGTTTGCCAAGTCATATATTATATAATAATAATCAGACCCCGAATACACTGAAACGCCTCCGTGAGTCACCGTGGACTTTGGGAACTCGTCTCACACCCTTGATCCACTTTAAACCGGCACGTCTCTGTAATCTCAGGTTTCTGATTCACATCACACTTTAAATGCAACACAAACACCAATGCATCACTCCTCATTGTAACGTTTGCTCTCTCTCCCTCCTAATAATAATAATAATAATTCAAAATACTTAAAAAAATTACATGACAATAATATAGATAATAAATAAAATGATATGGAAATACACTAATAATGATTATCATTTATTATCATTATAATGATAATAAAAAATAAAATCTCTCTTCCTCCAGTAAATCAATGTAGTAACCATGATCAGCCTAAAGTGAAGTCAGTTATTGTGAGGTCACAGAGGGGCGATTATTCAAGTCTTTAACTTGAGCCAACATGTTCAGTGGTGCACGTTTAAACCGGAGAGAGTTTATTCTTCCGGTTCGCTGCTCATCGCTCCGAGATTCAGATCTAAACCCAACACGTCTGTTCGTCTGTTAAACTGCTGTTTTATTATCGCTTTGTGTCTGCGAGTGCCGAAGTAACACGCCAACAAAACCACAATGTGGACTTTAATTAATCAGGTGGACTAAGTGGAGGGGGGGTGCTATGAACACTCCCAGTCCGATCCCAGTACAATCCCAGTCCTCTGTTGTGGGTCTCCGGGTCATTTTAGGCTTTTTTACGTCAGCTGGTCACAAGCACATTTCTGCTCACATACATGTCGGAGTAAAGCTCATTAAAGGCTTCATGCACCAGTAGTGCTGGGAGCTTTATGTTCTGCTGAGTCACTTGTATGACACAGCATTTAATACAAAGTATCATATCTTAACATTTTGTGGCTTAACCATCCAACTTTCCCCCCCCCCCCCCCCCCCCCCTAAAAGGCTTCATGTACAGCGTGTGGTTCACATGTCCGTCTTCTGGGTTGAATCCGGCTCGCTACACACACAAGTAGGCGCACTTTAATAATCCCATCAGGCTCCAGAACAGAGGGAATATTCATGCACGGCGTGTGAAAATGCAATCAGCAGGTCAGAGGGGCGACGCCTCAACACGAGGCGGGGAGGTGAGATTTCCTCCGAGCTTCGCCTGCGAGGCCTGATTGCTAAAGTGGTGGGAATATATTTAGAGGGACTAAGGAGAGCAAAGCATTGTGGTCCGACCATCTGAGTACCATGCTGGAGGCAGATTACTACAACGGCGTATCAGGGCCACTGTAGGGGGAAAAATCAAATAAAACGCCTCGCTAAGGTCCTTAGGGTGATGATGTTGATGCTTATTGTTGCTTCTTATATGAGGACAAATTGTCATCTTATGAGTGTTCATTGATCGGGGCGGTTGGGCTAAGATGCTAGCGGTAGCTTTCACTTGTTGTCATGGCAACGGCAAACATCCACTGTTAGTGGAACCAAGAAACTTTGTTTGTATCGGCTATATATATTTATAAAGTGGCAAATTTGTCAGGATATTTCCGCCCTCTCTCGGCAATCATAACATCGGCACATGTAGCCGCTGTGATGTATTGATTAATTAGAGAAATAAATGAAGTTAGCTGTAAAAGTTGCCTTTTTTTCTCTGAATATCGCCCCCCTCTCTCGGCTCCGGTGTTTTTTCCCTACAGTGGCCCTGATACGCCGTGGTAGATTACAGCTGTTGGCATTTGAGGTTCCCTTTTCTTCCTCTGATGCTTCGCTGCATCACTATATGATCTCGTCCCTCAAACCAAATGTCAATGTCTTCAAAAAAAAACAACCACACAGAAGCGGCCGATGAATCACGACCGTGTACGTCAGCAAGCCGGTAAAGAGTTGGTTCACGGACGTCTTCTGGAAAGGCGACAGTTTTGTTCCCGTAATCCGACGCGGGAGGACAATAGTGAGCAAAGAGGACGAGGTAATGACAAGGCAGTGAGCGGCGCTCGGCCACCAGGGGTGCTCCACAATGAAACCTCCCACGTGGTTTAAGAATTATGGTCATAATCCCCATGATTTTTGCTACAATGACCAGAAAAACAAACCCACATCCTGAAATATCTCCTGACTTGTGCTTCAAAGATACACATTTTTATACGAAGGGGACAAAACCCTCGAGAAGCATGGACCAGACTTATTCTGAGAAATATGATGGACAGGTTGAAACAAAAGAGTAAAACTAGTCAAACTTATGTTATAGAGTCAAAACCTGATGGGAGGTGGGAGTAGTGGATAGGACCAGTCTATGTATGGATATAGATGTGTTTCTTTTTGGTTTGCTTGTAATTATGTCTTTAATGTCTGTGAGTCCTGTGTTATGTCTTTAATGTTAAAATGAATAAACAAAGATAGACATGTTTGGGGTTGTTATCCAAAATATGGTGATTCCTACAAGAGAGGATTTATCATTTTTCGTAAATATGTTCAGAGATCATCTTCCTGTAATAATAAACAATAATCTCTTATTATTATTATTATTATTATTATTATTATTTAATGCATTGTATGTAATTATGCTTTGGCAGGCAGCAGGTGTGTCACATAAGAAGACAGGTGTTTTGCACCTGAGACCCTCAAACGTTCAGTAGGTCTTCACTGATCCAGGACCTGTACTGACCACCATGCAGAGACCTGGTAACACTGCTGCTTCTCAGGAGGGGGATCGTCTTACACTGTTTTTATCCTCTGTGTCTCTTTAAGTATCCCATAATCCATTGCATACTTGCAAATTGACTTTCATGTTTGCTCAGAAAGTCAGAAAATAACAAATTCAGGGAATCCCAGAATCCCCAGCTTCACGCTCGTGCTGCCCTAAAAGGCAAAAACATGGCAGATGTTTAACAACAGTTGTTTCTCAATCAACGGGAAATAATTGATAAAACACACGTATTGTACTCGCTGTCAGAAGGGTTAGAAGGGGCTGAGCTCGTATTGATTTTGGATTTAAAGCTCCTGTTTTTTTAATCCCAACAATTATGTGTGTGTTAAATCCTCCCCGTCTATTTGACTGATTCCAGTGATGAGCTCCGCTCGCTGCTGTTCATTTCCCTTTTTTCCAAACGTATGTTTTCTTTGTGATTTTCGATGAGACGGAGGTGAAGCCTCGGCCCACTCAGCGTGACTAATTGCCGGTAAGTGCCGTCCCAGTTGTTGGAAACAAAGCAAAAACACCGTGAGTCAGTGTATTGTTACTCACCGGAGAAGGGGAAGGAAATAGGGAATCTAATTGGTTTTATATCATTTATTATGTTACGTTTGATAAATAAATGGATGGATTTTTATAATTTTTTTCTTTACATTTGATGAATGTTATATTATATATAATATTCCCCGGGGAGGCTGGGAGGAAGCCACGCAGCCATTTTCCCCCGTTACAGCTAATAAACAAGAGCTGATTGTCCTCTGGGTTTGGGTTAATGAGTGAAAGCAGGAGCTGAGGAAAAATCACACACACACACACACACACACACACACACACACACACACACACACACACACACACACACACACACACACACACACACACACACGTAATGGAAAACAACTGCTTCACCTTCCCGTCACGCTTATACAAGGACTGTTTCGCTCAGGTGCTGCAAAATGCCTCAGACCAGATGTTCATTAGGACGGATTTGCATTAAAAAAAAAAAAAATCAGACAGCCGGAGGTCAGACATGGCTACTGTCTCAGGATCACTGTAGGAAATTTAAAAAAAAATCCAAAAAAATGGAGCTGAGAGAGGTGGGCAATATTCCAACAAAAAAAAGCAAATAAAGAAGTTGCTTGGTACCGGATGTTTGCCGTTGCTATGACAACAAGTGCTAGCATCTTAGCCCAACCGCCCCGATCAATAAACACCCATAAGATGACAATTTGGCGTCATATGAATAAAAACAAAATAAGCATCAACATCGACCTTAACGAGGCGTTGTCACGCGTTGTGTATATTAATTAGAAACATAAATGTACATTCATTGTTTTCCTGCAACAGTTTTAGCACTCCACACGTTCCTCTCAGTCCAGCAGCTGAATCTCCCCCCTCTCCATGTTTAGAAACCACAACATATTGACAGTCTGCTCGATCTCCTTCCAGACTATATTCGTCACGCAGCGCAGAAGCCTTTCCTGTTAGAACTCCCCCTCCTTTTTCCCTCTGTTTATTTCACAAATGTGGACTCAGTGGGAGTACGTTTGCCAGCCGAGCCACTTCCCAGCTCGCTTCGCCAAGAGTTTCCTCCGGCCAAGTTTACAAAAAAAGAGAGGTGTTTTTGTGTTTTGCTCTAGCCACCCAGATTAAGCAACACTTACCGCCGGTATGAGCCCTCAGATGAGAGGGCTGTTCCAATACTGACCAGACTATCAACTACGCCAGAAATACCACCATGTCCTCCTGAACGACAGAATGACAAAGTCCTCACTTCAGCACAAAGACAATGACGGGGGACAAAGAAGACACCCAATCAGTTTAAAGGCCTCTTCATAGTCAAATAGTCTAATTTCAGAGTCTCATCCCACACCTTCATCAATTAAGAAAAGATCATTTAAATCCCGATCTGCATCTGAATACAACCAGAGGGATTAAAAAACACTGATCTTTATGAATGTGATCAGTGTTTTTTTATGAATATGGATAATCACTCAATAACAATAGACTGCTCACTGGTTATGAAGCATATATATATATATATATATATATATATATATATATATATATATATATATATATATATATATAAATTACGGTGAGTCTGTCCACACCTTGTCTCAGATACGGTCGGCCTCCTCTCCTCATCAAAAAAAGGCTTCAAACCTCAGTGGCATTGTTTGAATCCAACTCCTTGCTGCCATGGTAACCAGAGAGAGAGAGAGAGAGAGAGAGAGAGAGAGAGAGATAAATGAGAGATAGTGAGAGGGCTCGACCTGCACTACGTCTGACAGTCTCCCGTGATGTCGCGTTTAGTATTCCAGCTGAATGAAGCGGTGGCTCAGATTTAATTAGACTTATATCATCGCTTCCATATATATATATATATATATATATCATATAGTATGACAACATTTTATTAAAATAATAATAGAAATGATTCTCTGAGAGCTTTGCTGTCCTCATTTGGACACTGATTACATCACACACACACACACACACACACACACACACACACACACACACACACACACACAGAAAGACAGACAGACACACTGATCTACAGCAGCAACAGGAGTTTGACAGCCATGTTTTTCTTTCTGCCAATCAACTGAATTTACCCCCAGAACTGAAGGCTCATTATAAAAAGCTACTGTTTACCAGTCAGTCATCATGTTATCTCACTTTTTTAAAACATATTTGTGTTTGTCAGGTTCCCCCCGAGCCCGGCTACTTGTGATTTACTTGATTCCAAACTGATGGTTTTCTCTTCCTGGAGTCTAAAGTGATGATGGTTGTGTGTGAAAGTGTCTCTTTCCTCATTCAGTGACATTAAAGACAAACATTGTCAGTAGCTGATGATGTATTTAAGACTCACTTTGAGTCAAACGAGCCGAGGACGAATGTAAGAGGCGAGACGATAATCCCTCTTTGTTCAGTGACACACAACAAAATTGCAGCGGAGCTGCAGCTATCGTCCTTGGCTTCCTCCGAGGTTTTCTCTCTCCACCTTTCCACAAAGCTGTTACCAGAGCAGCCGCTGAGAGGACATGAGCACAATGTGCTGTAGAGTATCGATCGGTAATCAGACCTATGAGCCTGTCCAGGGGTGAAGGGGAGAGGGGGGGTGTCTACATGACACACACACACAGTATTTAGAGATACTAAGTCATTATTTAGAGATACTAAGTCATTATGTTGAGATACTAAGTCATTATTTAGAGATACTAAGTCATTATGTTGAGATACTAAGTCATTATTTAGAGATACTAAGTCATTATGTTGAGATACTAAGTCATCATGTTGAGATACTAAGTCATCATGTTGAGATACTAAGTCATTATTTAGAGATACTAAGTCATTATTTAGAGATACTAAATCATTATTTAGAGATACTAAGTCATTATTTTGAGATACTAAGTCATCATGTTGAGATACTAAGTCATTATTTAGAGATACTAAGTCATTATTTAGAGATACTAAGACATTATTTAGAGATAATAAGTCATCATGTTGAGATACTAAGTCATCATGTTGAGATACTAAGTCATTATTTAGAGATACTAAGTCATTATTTAGAGATACTAAATCATTATTTAGAGATACTAAGTCATTATTTAGAGCTACTAAATCATTATTTAGAGATACTAAGTCATTATTTTGAGATACTAAGTCATTATTTTGAGATACTAAGTCATTATTTAGAGATACTAAGACATTATTTAGAGATACTAAGTCATTATTTAGAGATACTAAGACATTATTTAGAGATACTAAGTCATTATGTAGATACTAAGTCATTATTTAGAGATACTAAGACATTATTTAGAGATACTAAGTCATTATTTAGAGATACTAAGTCATTATGTTGAGATACTAAGTCATTATTTAGAGATACTAAGTCATTATGTTGAGATACTAAGACATTATTTAGAGATACTAAGACATTATTTAGAGATACTAAGTCATCATGTTGAGATACTAAGTCATCATGTTGAGATACTAAGTCATCATGTTGAGATACTAAGTCATCATGTTGAGATACTAAGTCATTATTTAGAGATACTAAGTCATTATTTAGAGATACTAAGACATTATTTAGAGATACTAAGACATTATTTAGAGATACTAAGTCATTATGTTGAGATACTAAGTCATCATGTTGAGATACTAAGTCATTATTTAGAGATACTAAGTCATTATTTAGAGATACTAAATCATTATTTAGAGATACTAAGTCATTATTTAGAGATACTAAGTCATTATTTTGAGATACTAAGTCATTATTTTGAGATACTAAGACATTATTTAGAGATAATAAGTCATCATGTTGAGATACTAAGTCATCATGTTGAGATACTAAGTCATCATGTTGAGATACTAAGTCATTATTTAGAGATACTAAGTCATTATTTAGAGATACTAAGACATTATTTAGAGATAATAAGTCATCATGTTGAGATACTAAGTCATCATGTTGAGATACTAAGTCATCATGTTGAGATACTAAGTCATTATTTAGAGATACTAAGTCATTATTTAGAGATACTAAGACATTATTTAGAGATACTAAGACATTATTTAGAGATACTAAGACATTATTTAGAGATACTAAGACATTATTTAGAGATAATAAGTCATCATGTTGAGATACTAAGTCATCATGTTGAGATACTAAGTCATCATGTTGAGATACTAAGTCATGATTTAGAGATACTAAGTCATTATTTAGAGATACTAAGACATTATTTAGAGATACTAAGACATTATTTAGAGATACTAAGTCATTATGTTGAGATACTAAGTCATCATGTTGAGATACTAAGTCATTATTTAGAGATACTAAGTCATTATTTTGAGATACTAAGTCATTATTTAGAGATACTAAATCATTATTTAGAGATACTAAGACATTATTTAGAGATACTAAGTCATTATGTAGAGATACTAAGTCATTATTTTGAGATACTAAGTCATTATTTTGAGATACTAAGTCATTATTTAGAGATACTAAATCATTATTTAGAGATACTAAGACATTATTTAGAGATACTAAGTCATTATTTAGAGATACTAAGACATTATTTAGAGATACTAAGTCATTATTTAGAGATACTAAGTCATTATGTTGAGATACTAAGTCATTATTTAGAGATACTAAGTCATTATGTTGAGATACTAAGTCATTATTTAGAGATACTAAGTCATTATGTTGAGATACTAAGTCATTATGTTGAGATACTAAGTCATTATTTAGAGATACTAAGTCATTATTTAGAGATACTAAGTCATTATTTTGAGATACTAAGTCATTATTTTGAGATAGTAATTCAATATATAATAATATAGTTTCCGTTTTGTTAAACCTGGCATCCATTTTCATAATTTCATTATTAGTTATGTTGATTCTCCGTTCACTGTGAGAAAAGCAAAGTTTTCTTTAAATAATTCAAAAGTAACTGATATAGAATATCATATTCCTTTAATAGTTTCCTGCTCATTTCTGATGGAAATTAAGCTTGACAGTGAGGTTTGTGGATTATACAGATTAACAGAGACAATGTGGACTTTGTAAATATTTCTGTTCAGCAGCACAAAATTTATTCAGGCATTATTTTCTAGAGATAAAATCAAATAAAACCATAAGTATTTGCATGAATAGACACCAAACAAGTTAAGTGAGACAACAAGTCCCTGTAATTTGGGGCAAACCGACTCCTTTAACAAATGGGAGTCGATGTTTCAATTACATAATCCGAAAACATCCACCGCTTTATGAGTCACGTCTCCTAATCCAGATGTTGTCTCCTAACGCACGTTTCCTGTTTCTCTCCTCGTCACGCTGCTGAAGACAAAATTACTTCTCCACTCGCCGTCACACACAAAGACACAAAACAACAACTTCCAAGTGTTTGTGCGTCACAAATTACCGGTCTGCCCTCCGTCTCTGGTCAGACAGCATCATCACCATCATCATCCTCAGACAGCTCTGAGATCAGCTCCACAGTTTCATACAGTGAACTCTGTGATACTTTAAAAAAGTGTCTGTAAAGTTGAAAGTGCAGAGTGAGTACGAGGGGTTCGGGGTTATGAAATAACTCTCTGTGATTCCTGTCTCTTTACACGGCCACAGTGTGGTTAATGCAAACTCGTAACCTTGGCAACATGATTCCAGCATGTCTGACAAGAAAGAGGACCAGATTTCTGTGAAACTGAAGCACAGCCACTTCGTCCACTCGTAGACTCGAGCTGCCAAGAAAAGCAGAGTTTTGCTGTTTTGAGGCTCATTTTTCCCTTTTTGGCTTTTCTTTGTCTCCTTAAACATCCTTCACTTCGTCAGCCGGCCGTCCGGCCAGCAGGACGAATCATGACTCACTAACTCATGGTTTTGATATACTAAGACATTATGTTGAGATAATAAGTCATTATTTAGAGATCCTAAGTCATTATTTAGAGATACTAAGTCATTATTTTGAGATACTAACCAATATTTTGAGATACCAAGTCATTATTTAGAGATACTAAGTCATTATTTAGAGATACTAAGTCATTATTTTGAGATACTAAGTCATTATTTTGAGATACTAAGTCATTATTTAGAGATCCTAAGTCATTATTTAGAGATACTAAGTCATTATTTAGAGATACTAAGTCATTATTTTGAGATACTAACCAATATTTTGAGATACCAAGTCATTATTTTGAGATACTAAGTCATTATTTAGAGATACTAAGTCATTATTTTGAGATACTAAGTCATTATTTTGAGATACTAACCAATATTTTGAGATGATAAGTCATTATTTTGAGATAGTAACCAATATTTTGAGATGATAAGTCAATATTTTGAGATAAGACATTATTTTAAGATAATAAGAAATTATTTTGAGATAAGTCAATATTTTGAGATACTAAGTCATTATTTAGAGATACTAAGTCATTATTTTGAGGTACTAAGTCATTATTTAGAGATACTAAGTCATTATTTTGAGATACTAACCAATATTTTGAGATAAGTCAATATTTTGAGATAAGACATTATTTTGAGATAAGTCAATATTTTGAGATATTAAGTCATTATTTTGAGAAAGTTTCTCTTTTCCCTGACAGTGGTGTTATTGGTCTTCCATACACCTCAAACATATCTGGAAAGAAGAAAACAGAGATCTGGGGATGAAGATGAAGAAGCGTCCCTCCTACCCAGAGTGACTCACTAAACGGACAGTGACATCACAGATCTGCTTTCACAACCTTCCTCAGGGTTGATGAGTGAGAGGAAACATCTCTGATACGCTGGAGGACGGGGGAGGAATCTTAGTTAACGTTCACTGTTTTCACAGCGGTGCATGTTTTCCAATCCTCCGTGAGCTCTCTCACTCCCACTCACTCTTTCCATACCCATAATGCACCTGGAGACAGGGGTGCCTATTCATCTCTATAACATGCCCCATAAGGAGATGCAGCGTCCACGGTCTGCTGTTTTACAGGCCACATAAACTCCCACAGAGGTAGCCGGCTATATAACCCCCCCCCCCCTCACCTCAGCATGCATTCCAGATACTCGACAGTTTAAAGTCTACAAACTACATTTCAGGGTTTTATTCCCCAAATTATCTGACAATCCTTCGCCACAGTCAACAGGAGTCTGCGAGCTGAAAAATGCGGATTGACAGTTGTTGTGTATTCCAGCGAGGAGAGAAAAATTACTGTAATTCTCTGAGGTTCAGTGAAGTGTTTGGATCAGCACACAACAGAAGCTTCGACTTGAACAGTTTAACATTTCTGAAACCTGAAGAAGCCCGAGGAAGGAAGGAGGCTCAGGCACTAATTCACTGCACAACGCAGCATTTCTCTCCAAAGACACAACCACCAATATTTCATCCGTTATGTACAGAGCTTTGACAAGTTTCCGCTCTCTCTCTCTCCACTCTTTCTGTGCTCTCTCTAATTTACACACACACATTTTGGCAGCAGCTCTAGAATGCAGGCCTAAGTGGAAAATGTCCTCTCTTTGAGTAGGGTGAGATGGGTAGGGGGGCTGGGTTTTTAAAGGGGGGGGGTCGAAGATGTCTGACATGTTTCTGCAGGACCGCAGGCCGCTGGCTGGCGTGGAGCGCAGGCTTGCGGTGTGCTGTTTGTCTGCGTGAAGCTGGGCATGGCACGGCCTCCCCCCTCCTCCCCCCTGTCTCCCCCTCTCCGCATCTGGTCCCCATTAGCCGAGCCGAGAGTATAAAGCCGAGGGAGCCGACGGCGGCCGGGAACACTCCTCCCTCTCTCGCTCCCTCTCCGGATCATGGGCTTTACTCTGTGGCTGTGCGCGCTCTGCCTGCAGGCGAGCCTGCTGTCTCACGCCCTCGACAGCGCGACGGCGACACAAGGGGAGCTGCGTGCCGACAGACGGACCGCAGACAGACAGGTAAGAGACACGCGCGCGCGTCTGGCGAGGTGTTAAAGGTGTCCATTACGCACAGGTCGTTAAAAGGTGTCCATTACGCACAGGTCGTTAAAAGGTGTCCATTACGCACAGGTCACCGTTACGCGCTGTTGTGACTCTGGTAAGTGCAGCCTGTTGGAGCCTCTTTAAACGTTGTTTACTGTATAATAACGGAGCCTCTCTCACACCAGAGGCAGAGGAATGTGAAGGATCAGCGTTCTCGCCGCCACAGAGCACTTTTACGCGATGGAAGCCGCGTCGCGTCCTTCTCATTTTTAAGAGAATAGAAAAATATGGAAATGACAGCGGATTTATTAGAATTGTTGATGCAATCTTCTCTATGTGATTGTCTCCAGATGTAACACAGTTTGGACTTTCACTCTAAGGTTGAAATGCCCAGTGACTGGCTGGTCTGCTGCGGTCAGTGTCTCTACAGGAAGCCAGTAACTGTGCTGGAATGTGAGCTCACTCTGTGACGACAATAGTGGTCAAGTGTGTCAGGACGCAGCAGACGTGGACTAAACCCTGACCTGTGGGGAAATATACATGTAGATGTATTTTACGTCCTTACAGAAACAAAGTCCCATTGTATTTGGTTTTTTTTTTTAACAGCCATCATGCCACCACACCAGAAACACACCCCTCTGTGGAACAAACCATCTCTTTCATGTGGCCAGCGGCTGTTATGCTTTAAACTTGTGGTCAAACAGCATTTCTCTCTGGTGTTCATGTCCAAAGTCATCAGTCTCATCTGGACAAAAGGGGTCAGACAGCTGTGAGACGTGAAAAACACATGAAAGAGGGATTCTGCTCCATCTGAGGCAGATTGGTGCCACAAATGTGCTTTTTCTCTCTCTTCTTCTTTGTGCTGTATAATTGGAGCAATTGCGAGCTTCAAATGTGGTGGGAACTAATTAATAACCGATGCAGTGTCTCCGTCTTCGGTGGTTACACAGTTTTTCCCCACATAGAGTTCACTTTGGGTTTTATAATGGAACACATTAAAGGAGTAAATGAGAAATTCATGGAGCTCGTCAACACACAAGGTGCACGACAGCAGAAAGCCAGATGGGGAGAGAGTCTCGGTGGACCATGTTCCTACAGAGGGACTGAAAGAAAACCATTACTGATGCTTATTTATCCATTAATAGTTAATAATGAGGAGCTGCTGTTTGCATGGATAGACTAATAGAATATCAACATCCTCTTCCTCTGTTTACCTTTATTCATGTTGTTATCCTCGTTTTAACTGTTTACTCGGCCAATAAAGCCGATTCTGATCCTGATTCTGATTCTGATCCTGATTCTGATCCTGATTCCGTCCTGATCCTGTTTCTGATTCAGTTCCTGATCCTGATTCTGATCCTGTTTCTGTTCCTGATTCTGTTTCTGATTCTGTTCCTGATTCTGATCCTGATTCCGATCCTGATTCTGATCCTGATTCCGTCCTGATCCTGTTTCTGATTCAGTTCCTGATCCTGATTCTGATCCTGATTCTGTTCCTGATTCTGTTTCTGATTCTGTTCCTGATTCTGTTTCTGACCCTGTTCCTGATTCTGATCCTGTTTCTGATCCTGATTCCGATCCCGACTCTGATCCTGTTCCCGATTCTGTTTCTGTTCCTGATTCTGATCCTGTTCCTGATTCTGTTTCTGATTCTGTTTCTGATTCTGTTCCTGATTCTGATCCTGTTACTTATTCTCTCCTCAGTTTGGCGACCAGAAGCAGCAGGGGGCGCTACCCTTAACCGAAGAACTGGTACGTCCTACAAACTCACTCCTACACACGACTCAAGGTTCCTGCTTTCAGTCCGACTCATTTAGATCCCGCTGTCTAGTTGAGAGCAGGATTTATCTTGGGGGGGGGGGGTCTGGGTGTGGGTCTGGGTCTGGTCATGGTCCTACAGAAGAAATAAGATGAGAGAGAAAAGGAAGGGAGCTCATTCGTCCTTACAGGAAGTTGGGTTGATCAATACAAACTGAATAATAAGATAATGATATCACTGATACGAATGGTGATGTCATGTAATTGTGACAAAGCTGAAACACATGTGACTTGTACACGCTAGCAACGTGTGCATCCCTGCATGAACATGTGCATATTGGCATCATGCTGTACAGAACAGGCATCAAAATGTAGATCGACAGCAAGAAGTGGCAAATAAATGGCAAATATGTCGCAGTGGTCTTTGTTTTCAGAGTGGAAAAACTCCAGCAGGCACTTATCATGCTTTTTATTTCCACATTTGAATAACTTAGAGGGGGGGTTGGGGGATTCTAGGCCCCGCGGCACCGTTATAAATTAACCACAAAGTTCCTCATTGGCAAAGTGAAACCTTGTTGTTTCTCCAAGAAGTTTTGTTAGGGAAGCGAGTGGATCAATAGCAGTGCAGATCAATGAGAAATTCTGCAGTTGCCTCTAATTTAATGAGTTTCACACAGCGAGGGCCGAGGACAGGAAGTGAGGTCAACTCAGTATCAGACTCCCTCCCACGCAGAGGGAGAGGCGGTGCCGAGGTCGCTGTCTCACCTCTGCGGCCGCCGATGTCTCACCCTCGCAGGTTTTGTCCAGACGTAAGAGGCAGCTGGAGCGGCGGGGTCCCACCCACCTGAGCCATACCGGCCTGCCCGGGTCCGTCTCCGTCAAAGGCTTCCCCAACACCCTCATCCAGCAGGTAAACCGCTTCTCCTTAGTCACGGGAGAGTCAGAGTGAGCCAGAGACCTAAAGGGGAGGGAGGGGGGGTTAGTCATCCTGAATCATCCATAAGAGCAGAAATGATGCACGGAAACCACGTTTATTTGTTCACAAGCATCTGGACTGGAGGGTGTTCTCCAGAATCCTAATTAGTTCTTTAATGTGGATCCTCAGGCCGACAGGTCCAGGAGACACCTGGTCCAAGTCGCCAACAAGAAGAAGAACAAGCGTAAATCCCGCGTGGGCTCCTTCTCCCTCCTCACTAACGACATGAAAGCCAACCCCCTACAGGTGAGTCTCCATGGCAACCGCCTCCGAGCGGAGGGAAGCGCTGGGGTCACAGAGTTGTCTTCTAGTAAGGTTAACTCTTCTGTTTGTGTGATTTCACCAACAGGTGATCAGAGCAAGACGACAGGTGAAGCCCGAGCCCCCCAAGAGGAACTCGGGGCGTTCTGGGGCGTTCTCCGTCCTGGTGAGTTTCCCCCCCCCCCCTTTCTCCTTTGCACTACTATAAGATGGCGTATCAGAACCACTGGAGAAAAAAACAGACCCGAGAGAGGGGGGATAGTATTCAGAGAAAAACTGAACACTTTATAAATATACATCTAGCCGATATGTAAACATGTTGCTTGGTTCTGCTAACACCGGATGTTTGCTGTTACTATGACAACAAGTGAAAGCTACCGCTAGCATCTTAGCCCAACCGCCCCGATCTAGAAACACCCATAAAATGACAGTTTGTCCTCATATGAATAAAAGCAACAATAAGCATCAACATCATCACCCTAAGGAACTTAACGAGGTGATGTCACACGTTGTCGTCATGGGAAGTTGGCTAGCATAAATGCTGATTGTTAGCATCATAATAAACTCGCAAATAGTTTATAAACTCGCAAATTTGCTACTTTATAAAGTAAAGTTTTTCTATGAATATTGCTCATCCCTCTCTTTCTGCTTCGTTTTCTTTTCCTACAGTGGCCCGAATACGCCGTCGTATGAAAAATGTACGTAAAAATAACTAAATATTGACACGAGGTGTTGTGTGTTCTCAGGGAGATCCGCAGAACGACGGACAGAACGACCGACCCAAAAGAAGCACAATGAAGACGAAGAAGGCCACAAAACAATAAAACAAAACCCGTAAACACAAATCGAAGATCGGACATTTCTGAACGAGAACTTCCGTGTTTATTCCGTCACTTTTTTTTTTACTGTTTCACCTGTAAGCTAGTTTACTTTCATCAGCCAGTCTGCACTTATGGATACTTTTGTTTGTTTTTTATACACTTTCTAATATATTCCTGCATGTTATACAAATGATTCCATATTAATATTATAAATTTGCCATTTTTTTGTTATTGTTGTAACCTATTTAATCACAGATTTCCTTCTGAAGATTGGGGGTATATTTTTGCAGAGATATTTCTTGTTGTATCATATTTCAATAAAAGTTTAGTAGAGATGTACGGTGTGTGTGTGTGTGTTTAAACACTTTATGCTCCATAAAACAGGATAATAGATTTACACTCTGAACAGTAGCTCTGCAAAAACTGCCCTGATTCATAAAATTGAGCACCGACGACGGGTTGAAGAATAAAGCAGCAGGAAACTCGTCTATAAAAAGGCTTAATCCATTTACATTACAGCAGCCGAGGGGCAAATAGCCTCTCCGTGTCTAAATGTAGTCCAGAACATCTGTTTCACCAGTCAAACTTTAGTCTATTTTAAAATATCTGCTGTCATTGTTAATTCACTTTGGCCCGGGAGTGGAAACAGTCTGGTCTGGAGTCAGTTTGAGTGTTTCTGCAGGGCGCTGACGTAAAGGCCTGTTTACACCAGATCACCTGTCCCACATCTGCAGTGTGACGGCTGTATGTGGGGAGTTTAAAAACACTTAAATATGCGGCCCATGGGCCCTGGAAGCCAGCGGTGATGCCACCAGAGAAACACGGAGAATGAGGCAATCTGATGAGGGGAAAAAAGGAGGAGAAGCCACGTGGAGAACGAAAGTGTGTAATCTAAATGAAGAGGATGAGTCATCCCCGTCCATCGACTGATCAAAGCCCCTCATGACGTAGGTATGCAGTCAGGCTCATTTTTATGGGTTTATGGACACAAACAGGAGGGGGGGGGGGTTAAACAACACAATGTTATTTATAAAACGGGCCTTTTTCCCTGAAGCACATAATTGATGTAGAATATGCTCCGGCATATAAAATATAATTTAAGACAAGTCACACAGCCGTCAGATAACCCAGGTTAACCCGGGATAACCCCCCACTGGTTTCTTGGTGTCGCCGTGGCGACGAACAACCGCGGGACACCCGTTTCAGATTTCTAAGAAAAACAGCAGCGAATTCTCCGATAAAGAGATTATTATTCCTGTTTAGAGGCAAAAAAGATGGAGAAACGCAGTCTGAGATCACTCTGACATCATCACACACACACACACACACACACACACACACACACACACACACACACACACACACACACACACACACACACACACACACACACTGACAGCTGCCAGCAGGGTATCACTAACAGGCGGTACCCTTGGTCTAATGCATCCTGGGAAAACTGGCGGTTTATGACCTGATGGGACGAGGATGAAGTGTCAACACACACACACACACACACACACACACACACACACACACACACACACACACACACACACACACACACACACACACACACACACACACACACACACACACACACACACACACAGATGTGAATGTTAGATTCAGGGTTCAGACTATCGGAGGAGGATGTGTCACCGCGTCTGCGGTCGAACACGAAAGGGAAATCCTCGCAGCTCGTTTTCTCGTCGCTGCGGTCCCATGATGCCGTGCGGCATTGTTTCCGGGGTTCCAGTCATCTCCGGGAGAACAAAGCCATGCTGATCACTCCGAGCAAACACAGAAAATAATCACGGGAGGCCTTCAATCTATAGGACTGCGGTAGGAAAGGAGGTATGTCACTCAATTTCCCATAAAAGCTGCAGGTCGTCGTGCAGTTAGTGGTTTACACGCCGGCATGTCCCTTTCATGCAGCAGGAAACCACGGTGTAAGTATTAGTTGCTGTTGACGGGAGCGTCTCGTCCCCAAACAACATGCAATGTGGGAGAACAAGGTCCACGTCAACAAGGCCATCTGTGTACAGGAAGCTGTGGTCAACATGTGATTTACACTCTTATTATATTCAGAGGTTAGTTCAGCGTCTTCTTTGGAGTTTTGTTGATCCAACAAACTCACTGAGTTGCAGAAAAATAGCTGAAATCAGGAAAAATTGCAAAGCTAAAAATACATTCTGGTGGTTTCTCTGTCGTCAGAGTGTTTACTTCTCCGTACACACTAACGTGCTCGTCATATTTTATAAATATCGACATGACGTGTTCTCTGCTTGGTGTTAAAAATCTGACATTTTCAATAAAAACGTCTACTTTGGTTTGAGTCATTAAAAAAGGAAAAATGGCAACGTAGTCGGATTATTACGACGGCAATATTCAGAGAAGAAAAGTGGAAAATCGGAGAGATGCTAGCGTTAGCTTTCACTTGTTGTCATAGCAACAGCAACTTGTTTATATCGGCTTTATATAAACTCGCAAATTTGCCACTTTTTTCTCTGAATACGTTTTTTTCTGGCCCTCTAATCCGCCGTCGTAAATTATCAATAATCTCTTTAAAAGAGAACGTTAATGTTAAAATAGCCAAACATCACAGCTGAGACTTGTTGGCACTCAGCTGAGCATGAAACAATCTTCCATTTAGGGTTGTTACCAACATTTCTGCTGTGTTGCACTTTTTGGTGGTTTGAAAAATAAAAAGCAAAATGTTTTTGTTCCTAAATCACAGCAGTGACTTTGCTTTAATCAGAACTGAGAGAAATTACAGCCAAAGCCACAAAAACAGCCGAACCCAAATGGATCCTTTTAACTTCACTGCATCAGCTCGTTAAAGTAAATATGATTTTGTGTGATTTATGATTTTGTTTCATTCATCAGGACGAAGGTTTCCTCGTGTGTTCTCTGCTCGGTCGGTGACCTCGACGTCGAGGCTTTCAGGACGGATTTGGCTCCTTCTCTTCATCTCCTGCCACTTCCCATTAGAGATCACATCCAGGGTGTCGGCTGTCTACCCCCCCCCAAAACAGCCCCCCTAAGTCTGCCTGTCAAGACCTCGTCCAGGGGCTGTCACATCACTCTGGCTCTAATTAGGCAGAGAGAGAGAGAGAGAGAGAGAGAGAGAGAGAGAGAGAGAGAGCTTTGTGATGTGTGATATGTGTACGTCCTTGGTAACAGTGTCAGTGATGTCAGTTCAATATATCAGCCCACTGACCTTTCAGCGTGTGTGTGTGTGTGTGTGTGTGTGTGTGTGTGGAGGGGGGGGGGGTTATTTATGGGCCGATGTGAATTCATTGACTTTTTCAAGGCTCTCCGTCAGCTTCTTCTCGGTACAAACAAAGCAGATCCAGGAACAGTCTGCCGCCTACGAACCCTTCGTTTTGTCAATTAGAACAAATATATGATGTATATATATATATATATATATATATATATATATATATATATATATATATACACATCATACACTAATACAATACACTGATGCTGCTCATGATTTCCATACAAATGACTCGTCATCTGTGTCTTTCAATTCAATTCAACATCTTGGGAAAATACTGAGGATTGGATGAAAACGTGTATATATATATAAACACTGTATAATATGTGTATATTAAATATGAAGATGATTAGCTTAGCTTAGCTTCAGTGACTGATCCGGGGACAAGAACCAACCCAACAGATGAAAGACCCAGACAGAACAGGCTAGCTGTTGCCTTCTGTTTCCTGTCTTTCGTGCTAAGCTAAGCTAAAGCAACAGTTTCCTGTCTTGAAAAACGATGTTGGTTCAAACTTGACCAACGTGAGTTCACTAAGAGGATTTAAAGACTTTCTTTAAGCCGATACAAGAAAAATAAATACCAATATTGTTTTTTTTACAAGTGATCTGGATCGCGGTCTCGACACCTCAATGGGCAATAAATCCCACTAGTTTGAAGTGAATGTTGCCGGAGAAATCTGAAAATGGAGGTAAAAGCGCAGCGCTGAGGTTTTGTGGGTAATTCATCCACGTGGCGCTCCCTGAAGATGATGGATGCCTGCTGAGTCGCTGCCACGGCCCCGTCTCAGCCCCGCTCGCTACATTAAAGCAGGAAAATACTGCTGAGTTTGACCCGCCGCCGCCCACGACACGCAGGTCCTCGCTGATTTATGAAGAAGGGAACACTCTCAGACGGACCCAATCGATTCCATAGATATAGATTAGAATGGGAAAGGCACGGCGGCGGGGGATTGATGACGAATTGAGAAAGCGGCGTTTCTTAACGTGCCAACGCCTCATATACACACGGCCGGTAAAGGAGGCGAGAAGCGATCGCTCTCATCAGAATCCAAAGCCCGGCGTGATTCAGCTGCATAAACAGGACGATGACTGAGGTGCAGAGGAAGAGAGAGGAGATAAAGGGATGCAAAACAGGTTCAGCCTCAGCCTCCTCATGCTTTCAACACAAAGGTTGTTGTGGTCCGGACAGCGATGGAGAGGAGAATGCCAATCAGCCGCAGGCGTTTACAAAGTTGGACAACTTTGGCTGTGAAAGGCAACAGTACTCAGGTGTGAGAGGGAGAGACAGGCAGACCGGGGGAAAGGTGATACGGCCTTGGGGAGCTGAGAAATGTTGGCTGGAGATAAAGCCAGGGACTGGCAACAAAAGCCAGGGCTAGGCAACCTCACGTTGTGTCGATCATGGTTGCACACCGAAACTCTCGTCCGTCCAACCAAAGAAAGATTTCATACATTTTTACGTTGGATCTGTCAAAAAGCGTTGAGAGAGTTGTTTGACCGCTCCGTCACCCTGATCGGGCTCAGTTGGATCGTGGAGACTGGTGGTCTTCTTTCTGGTCCCAGTAGTGCTGCAAACTGGACCACTGACATCCTGAAGTCCACCTGGACCCGATCGGGAGATTTAGTCACAGATACATAATAAAAATAACGCATCTGACTGCTAGTGTGTAACGAATTGTATTGGAGGTCGATGGATGAAAAAAACGCGTGTGCGAAGGCCTTGATCCTTCTGGCGACCAAAAATGAAGGCAAGGAGGAGGAAAAGAAAAAACAGTGGTAAGTAAATCTGTTACGTCGAATAAATTCATTAGAAATTATGATTTTAATGTCCCAGAAGCAAAAATATCTGGAGGTGCTGTTGGATGACGTTTGCCCTCTAGAAACCTCCCTAGAGAGAGATAACCAGCCTCATTGATGAAGTACGACCGAGTCTGTAAACGCAGCGTGGATGAAAAGTGGAAAACAAGGGTGGAAAAAGGAACATTACATTCCCCCGTTTGCATTCCTGGAGGGCAGCAGGGCGACGGGCCGGGGCAATATTATGAATAAGAGAGAGAGCAGAACACATTAGGTCATTGTCTCAGTCTGCAGACCACTTCAGGGAACCTTTGGTTGCTTTTTTTTTTTTTTTTTTAGCTTGGCGGTTTAGCCGAGGAAACCTGCTTCCACTTTTCCGAGGCCTGACTCGCATGTAGACGTCGTTTTTCTTAAAAAGACCTGTGATTACTGGGAGCGATTAAGTCTTAGGTAGCTCAGACGTGGAAATCCTCCGGTCCGGTTCCAATCTCTCGGTCTGAAACTATCTGTAATCTTCAGCTCGAGATTATTTGGGCAAAAGCTTTGCACATCTGTCAGTCAGGGAAGTTGACGGCGAAGGACTCGAAGCTGTCAGGAAATATAAGACTATATTATTAATTAATTTGAGGCTAAATGTCTCTTTGAACATTATGGAGAGAGAGAGTCTTGTTGGCCCGGTGTGTGGTCTCATATTGAATTTTTCAACTCAATGTTCAAACTTCAATCCTTTTTAAAAATGCAGAGCGGGCGGCTCTTCGGAGGTCCTGAGAGGACGATAAATCATGTTGGTGAGTCTGGATCAAAGAGCCCTCTCAGCATCTCTGTTCACTCCACAACTCCCGTCGTACGAAGGGGAGGAGGAAGCATATTATATTATATTATCTCTGATGCAGAATGCAATTGTAACACCATCTGTCGAGCACTACTTTCTTAAATTCTCCCAAAGTGGAACATCCAGATAAGCTCTCACAAAAAAAACAAGATGTAGTGATGCTATTGCACTAAAAATGATTGCAGCAGCATTTCAGTGCACATTAGCAACATTAGCTCTAATGTGACCGTGTAATGCAATTGTGCTAACAAGTGGTAGCATTTCTGTGCGGCTCAGCAGATTCTGCTGTCGGTCGCCGTTCACTGGAACCAACGGTTGCTCGAGACTGCCCTCTTGTGGCATTTATTCCACGATGCAACCTCGTCTGTATGCTTCAACGACAGGTTGCTGATTAAATGGATCTCAAAGTCACATTGAGCGACGGAGCAGAAGATAAGTTACCTGGCTCAAGGTCAAACTAACCAAATATTAACAAGTAATCAAACAATTAAAACAATATTTAATCAAATAGAATATGAACATAGGATTGTATATGCTTGTGTAACATTTATATTATAGCTGCACATGCATATAGTATGAAAACAGTATAAAGTACTTCTGAACTGTAGTACGATAAGAACCATAAAGTTTCAGGACTTTGTTGGACTACTTGGCGGACTCTGCCGGATCACATGACGGGTCTCCTCTCCTCTCCGCTCCCTCTTCGCCGTCCTTCTCCAAACCCATCTGCCTTAAAACGGCTCGGTTCTTCTCATCCATCCGCGTGACCGCGAGCTCGCGCTCGTCGCACTGCACTTTCAGCCTCCTCGTGTCCTGCGCGAGCCGGTCTCTGTCCTGGACGACGCGCCGGTGTTGCGCGCGCCGCTGGTCTCGCTCCTTCTCGGCCCTCAGCAGAGTCTTGGATGCGGCGTGGGCCGCGCGCGCGAGATCCTCCCTCTCGCGCCGCGCGTCTCTCAGCTCGCGCTCCAGACGTTGGTTGTCGACGTACACGTGCGGAACCACGCCGACCGGCTCCGGGTCCAGGTCCGGGTCCAGCAGGCCCCTCTGCGTCATCTCGCTCCACTCAGCCTGGAAACGGTCGAGCGTTTCCGGCATGCCCATGTGGACGAGGAAGTTGCGTAGAAAGTCCTCCACGGCCACGGGCTGGTGTGTGGAGGACCTGGGACGACGAAGAAGACCAGGACCAGGACCAGGACCAGGAGGAGGACAAGGAGGACGAGCAGCAGCGACCTCGGCCCGGTCTTTGACAGCTTTCTCCCCGTCTGTCAAACGGTCATCTTCTGGAGATACTTCTGGAGCAGGGGGAAGAGGAGCAACAGCTGAAGGAGGAGGAGGAGGTGGAGGAGTACGAGGAGCAGCAGCGACCTCCGCCCGGTCCTTGACAGCTTTCGCCGTTGCCTCCAACGGTTCCTCCCCTTCTGTCAAACTCCGGTCATCTTCTGGAGATACTTCTTCAGGAACAGGAGGAGGTGTAGCAGGAGGAGGTGTAGCAGGAGGAGGTGTAGCAGGAGGAGGTGTAGCAGGAGGAGGAGGAGGAGGAGCAGCCAGAAAACTCTCGTACTCCTCTTGGTTTGCGTTAGTCGCGCTCATTGTTCCGTTCAACACTTCCAAGCTTGGCAGCGGGAGGAAAACAGTTTTACGTCGCTATGGTTACGGCCCCTGCATTCGAACGCGAGATTTCACGAGTTCCCGTTTCCTTCCGTCGCGTCCTTACGTCACCACCAACTACCAACCAGCCAACCAAACAATCATGGCGGACTACCGAGAGGCGCCCTTGGCTAGCCGGCCAAAAACGCTGGACCCGAACGAGTATTTCAACCTGTCGCCGGAGCAGCGCCGCGCCGAGGAGGACCGGGCGGCGGTGCGGGCCGGTCTGAAGCGGCAGTACCAGACGCAGCTCAACAACCCGCACCGGAGCGCGCTCATCGTAAGTAACCCGAGCTAAGATGGCTAGCTAGCGCGCTAGCAATGTCACCCCTTGGAAGTGGCTCAGGCTAACGCTACATGCTAACGGCAGCACACAAACCCCAGCTAGAGTGACGTTAACGTGTATAAATATATATAGTTAGAGTTTACAAGGACCCGTTTTACTCTCTTGTGTCTTTTTAAATCATTAAGCACACCACGACACAGCTAACTAGCATGTAGCTAAATCTCTCTCCAATGAATGTGCTTGTAACTTTCTTTTCGTCGCCACAACAGACATTTAGATGTTGGGTATGGAAAAGCACTTACCTGCTAGAGGACGTCACAAACATCTGCAATGACTCGGTTTTAATCCGGGTGTCTCATAATGGTGGGACAGTGAGCCAACCAGGACCCTGAACCTGAAGCAGCTAAATGGGATGCAGCCATCATTCCTTATTGCCTCCACCTGTAGACCAAACATAGAGAACAGCCCTGCTCAGGTACAGGTGTACCTCTTAGGTTGCTTATCATTTATCATTCATACAGGGTTCGTAGCAAATCCTTGGAAACACTTGAAGCTTAGTGTGGTGTTTTCAAGGTTTGAAAAGTGCTTGGATTTAGAATAAAGTGCTTGAAATGTGTGTCATCATGTTGGTTGTTTAGAGGACAATAACATCTCATTTAATGTGATGAACAAGTGACATAATAAGTAGACTGAATACTGACCATTGGATTGGTACAAATATGGAGTTTACCACAGCGGGAAGGTGCTGGAAAAGCATGGAAATGCACCTTGAAATGCTTGAAAAGTGCTTGAATTTGGCTTTGGAAAAGCTGTAGGAACCCTGCATATAAATATGTTTTTAATCTAGGTTTTCCTAATATAAATAAAAGGATTTTGGATTGAGGGTCCTACATAGTGTCAAGCTTTCTGAGACAAAGAGAGATCCCTAGTTTTATCATCATGACATCATACTTCTTTGTTGTTTGTTTTTCTTATTTGACTCTCACCTTTTTCTGGACTGTAAAGATTCAGTTTCCATTTCTAACAGCGTTGTCTCTGCAGGAAGACCCGGCCCTGACGCGCTGGGTGTTTGCCCGCGCCAACCCCTACGCCACCTTCAAGCCCACGTTCAAGACGTCTCTGCTGGGCGCCATGTTTGGAGTCGTGCCTCTCTTCGTTCTCTACTACGTCTTCAAGACAGACAGGGTACGACGCGAGATTACTTAGTCACAGATGATGAGTTTATGCCTTGGTCGTCATGGAAACCGCATTAACATCATCTGTTTGTCTTCTGTTTTTGCAGGATAGGAAGGAGGAGCAGATTAAAGCTGGAACCCTCGATCGCAAGTTCTGCTTGTCCTCGTGAGCTCTGTTGTGTAAAGACCTCCCTTCATGTTCTAGTGATGCCATCGCCTGTAATTATTATTAATCAAATTAAACAATATTTAAAAAATTATCAAGTCACGTGGTTTTAATTGCTGAGGCAAAAGTCTGAATGGCGGGGAAAAAAATACATGACGTGGTCGAAGCTGCATTTCTAGCAGACACAGCGAGGCACGAAACACGTTTTCCAGGAAATTTAAAATGTGATGTTGGAAGGAAGGACGTTGCACAAACATTAGATTGGATGAAGGTGTTTTTAATGAAGTGAAATGTTTTGTTTTAACTATATTTGGTTCAGATTTCTTCTGAGTGGCGTTCCCGCTCCACTAGTGTTTGCTGGGCTTCCAGTCGGGGTCAAAGTGGCTGCAGAGAGACTCCCAGCACTCGTAGTAGCGCTTGTCAAGTCTCTGGCACGTTTGTAGACCCCACTTGGTCACCGCCATGCTGAAGGAGGACTCGAACATGAACGCCTGAAGAAAGAAAACATCATCACTGATCTGCTCTCACACCAAACCTGAAACTGTATGTGTTTTGTTGTTCTTACCATGGTTCCTTCGGCCACACGCTCAGGTTGGAGCTCCGCGGTGCTGTTCTTCTCAAAGCAACCCGTGTCCGGGCCGTGAGGGGTCATCATGCTGTGGAGGCTGGCTCCTCCCGGCTGGAAGCCCTCCTCCTTCGCTTCGTAGTGGCCTTTGATCAGACCCATGAATTCACTCATGCAGTTACCTGAAGTGACAAGCAGGAGGAGCTGTAACACTACACTGCACCTGTACAGTATGAAAGGCTGTAACACGGATCTCCACTAGAGGGCTTTATAGATCCGTGGTGAGAACAGAACATGTTGCACAGCCTCAGATGGAAAAAAAAAAAAGGAAAATCCAGCAGGTGGATGGTTATCACCTGCTGTCTTGACGCTGGCTGGGTAAATTGACGTTAGTTTCTGGCTGGCTTGTTTCATTTCACGACTAAAATAAGCTTCACTGGACAGCAACTGGTGATTCCATTCAAATACAGATTCAGTTTCAGCATCGTAATCCTCAAAATTGCTTCTTTTTTTTAAAGTCTTGTGTGTGTCTGTCCCAAAAAAAACGACCTTGCAGTTGAGTCGAGGCTGTGTGTGTTTTCGTGTGTGTGTTCTGGTCTCACGGTGATAGTACGGCGGGCGGAAGGTGTGGTCCGCCACGCCCCACCGCGGGGGGAAGATAACGAAGTCGGCGATGGCCACACCCGGTTTGGTGGATTTGGCCGTGAGCACGGTGAAGATGGACGGATCCTGTGAAGAAGATCCACACGACTCGTGAGTGACGGTTTAATCCACATTCAAGTATCTTACCTTCTACAGGGTTCCTCCACCTTTAACAAAGTCAGATTCAAGCATTTCCAGGTGCATTTCCATGCTTTTCCAGCCCCTTCCAGCTGTGGTAAACTCCATATTTGTACCAATCCAATGGTCAGTATTCAGTCTACTTATTATGTCACTTGTTCATCACATTAAATGAGATGTTATTGTCCTCTAAACAACCAACATGATGTTTGGAGACAGCTTTTTACAGAAGGACCACAAATGAAAGGAAAACTAATTCCACTAACAGATCCACAGAAATATAATCACCGACTATTTTCATCATCTGTTCATCATCAAAAGTCATTTTTCATAAAGAAATGTCAGAAAATGCTGTTTTCAGTCCCTCAAATATGGAGATCTTCTTTTCTCTGTTCTATCATAGATGTCATCACATAGAACACACATTTCAAGCACTTTACAAACCTTGAAAACACCACACTAAAATTCAAGTGTTTGAAAACCCCCTGCTCTTTAGAAAGGTGACTCACCGCATGGTCAAAGGCCACGGCGTTGATGACCATGAACTTCTGCAGGTGGTACTTGTACGGCGTGTAGTTGCCGTGCCACGCCACCACGTTGAACGGGGAGAAATCCTTCGAGCAGAAAAGCACAGAAATAAAGGAGGGAGTTCGCCCGAGCGGCAAACACAAAAGACGTCAAATTGAGCTTTTCACAGGGAAAACGGAATAATGAATAATGTCTTTGTAATCGTAAATTCCCAGAGAGAGTACTTGTTGACATAAAGAGAGAAAAAAAACCCTGGTTGGTAATGAAAAGGGTTGATTGTGAAAGAAGGGTGTGTGCTTGTTTCATTCGTTCTTCTTTCATTCCCCCTCTTCTTTGTGATACGAGGCTCCAGGTATTATGGGGTAATTGGCTTCACAATCAAACTTTCCCAAACTTTGAGCATTTTGACGCAGCACAGTTATGATGGGGGGGGGGCAGTAACAGTGGGTGCAGAGATATTTCTTTATCTTGATTGTTAAAACCACAGCAATTTCATATAGCTTCTCTGTTCTGATAATACCGCCGCGGGAAAAAAAGAAGACATTCACCGGCAGCTCGGGGAAAATCAATATAGTTCATTACAACTGGAGCTGCCTCCCGAGTGACCTCCGCGTTCCTCACACACACACACACGCACACACACACACACACACACACACACACACACACACACGCACACACACACTCACCTGCACGGGAACACACAATAACAACACACACGCATACACAAACAAAGTTCATTCATAACTTTACAAAAAACACAAGAAAGAACCTTCAACCTGCAAAAAAAAGGAGCTCGGGGGGGGAAATCTGTTGGAGGTTCATTTGCTATATTTGATTAAAACGAAGGGAAGATGGAGGCGAGCGAGCGGCTACACACACACACACACACACACACACACTCACACACACACTTACACAAAAATATTGGCCCAGTCAAGCAAATAATAAGTTAATTTGAGCAATTTCGGCACGCGGCAGGGGAACAAAACAGCAGGACCAGAGGAGAGCAGCAGCATCTTCCTTCAAGACGAGGCCTCCCCCCCCCTCGCCATATTTATACCCCGAAGCCTCACCCGCCTCACCTCGGGGTAACGGGTGGACACCAGGAAGTGTCGCCTCCACCTCTGACACCCGGCTGCTCCTCAAGGAAAAGAGACTCGCCCTCGTGTAATTCATACAATGAATGAATAATAATGATGTGACACGGTTTCCACGGTTACAAACCCCCCATACCAGTCTCCGGCAAACCTCTCCACCCACCTCCTCGGTAAAAAAACACACCTCCTGTCAGACATTATGTGTCGATCCAATTAAGCGCTCGACGGGACGTTTCAGGAGAAAAGGGGGCGGGATCATTTCCTGATGAGTGAAATACGACAAAAAAAGAAGAACTTTCACACAAACAAAAGCCTCACCGCAGTAACTCCAGAATGCTTTAACCAATTATGAGTGATTAAGGCTCATAAGGGAGTCGGGGGGAGGGAACTCTGCTGGAAGCATCACGCCGAACACTCGATATTAAATCACCGAGGATGGAAATTCAATTGGCAGAAGCAGCGAACGGATCACATGCTTCACTTGGACGAATCGGCCCGTTAGCCGCCGCCGTGCTCGATGGCGTTTACCGGAGCGGACGCAAACCTAAATGGGGGTATTAGGACAACACACACACACAGACACACACACACACACACACACCTGTTTGCAGGCAAAGAGCTTCCCCTGGTACTTGCTGATGACGGTGTAGTCCACTTTGCGATCCTCGTACCAGGCAACCGGACACAGGAAGTCTCTGGGGTTGGCCAGACCGTTGGCTCCTGCAAAACACACACATGCATAGTCACACACACAAACACACAAACACACAAACACACAAACACACACACACACACACACACACACACACACACACACACACACACAGAAAACTTCATCATGTTCACATTCATAGTGCATGCTAACATTTAGGAAGTAGCCCCAAACACAACAACCTGAAGCTGATCAGAATGTAATTTGTTTTTTTTGCAGCCGTTTTGGTCACAAACTGAAGTTCTGTATGAATGTAAATGTTGACCTGATGGTGGCGCTAGATACATGGATCGCTTAAGTTATTAAAATTCATCCTGAAGAACCATGAATGACGTTTAGCTCAGTGTCACAAATTCAAACATCACGGTGGCGCTAGAGGTCAGGAAGGTCACTTAAAGTCATTAGGGTTCATCCTCTGGGGACCAATAATATCACAGCAATCCGTACAGTTGTTTAGACATTTCAGGTTTTCATTCTCTAGAGCAGAGGTCTTCAACGTTTACTGGTCAAGGATCCCTATAGAGACCCAGTGGAGGGACCCCCAAGGCCTCTGGAGACCTGGTGGAGGGACCCCTATAGAGACCCGGTGGAGGGACCCCCAAGGCCTCTGGAGACCCGGTGGAGGGACCCCCAAGGCCTCTAGAGACCTGGTGGAGGGACCCCTATAGAGACCCGGTGGAGGGACCCCCAAGGCCTCTGGAGACCCGGTGAAGGGACCCCTATAGAGACCCGGTGGAGGGACCCCCAAGGCCTCTGGAGACCCGGGGGAGGGACCCCTATAGAGACCCAGTGGAGGGACCCCCAAGGCCTCTGTCACACCATTGAGTCTAGGCTAAAAATCTGACAGATTTGGGGAGAATGTGGAAATCAGACAACAGAACACACCTATGGGTCCCAGGTCAGGGAGCTCAAAGTGGACTCCGTAGACCTCCAGGATGTAGCCTCGGGTTTCTCCGAACACGTCCACGCTGAAGCGCATCCCTTGCTGGACCAAACAGAGAAGAAGTGGCGGTGAAAGGAAACCCAATGACGTCATGAAGCAGATCTACTGAAACTCTTTTTTCAAACTCTGTGTTTCTAAATCTGGTGAGTGGTCCGGGGGGCCGGATGGGAGATGTTTAGGTGAAAACCGAGCTCACCTGGATGACACAGATTTCGTTGGGCTCCACCATCATCTTCCCGAACTCGGTGGTGATCAGGATCGCCCCCTGCTGGGGCACTGGAGGCACAAACAGAGAGAAGAAGGTGTGAAGGAGAAGCCGGCTGAGAGATCATTTGTTCTTTGATAGATGATGGAAAACATCCTCGTTCCCCTCACCGATCAGAAAGTCTCCGTCCGAGTTGTGGAAGCAGCTGCAACAAAAACAACAGAGTCACGAGTTTGGAAATGACCTTCAGAGCAGAACCAAAGAGTTTGTATTGGAACCGAGATGGGTACCGGTCCACCATGGAGGTGTTGCAGGTGAACACGTGGATGCCGATGCCGTTGCCAGATCTGGCGTCTCCGGCACCGCAGACTGTATTCAGACCCTGTAACGGACAGGAACACCCCCGATCCGTGAACTGATGATCTTTAATTCATCAAAACATTAAAGAATAATCTTAAACTCACAGCCACGAAGTCCACTTTCTTCTCTGCAGCTTTGGGGATGGTGAACGGCAGCCATCGCAGCTGTGAGAGAAACCTCAGAATGAGAAGGATTCATTATATTATATTATATATATATAATTATATTAGTGTATTCTCATCCTGCTCAATGTGTCCTGAGATCTGTTGTGATATGACACTATAATTCCAATTTAATTGAATGAATAATATTCAGGGTTCCTGAACCTTTTATCAAAGTCAAATTCAAGCACTTTTCCAGCATTTCCAGGTGCATTTCCATGCTTTTCCAGCACTCTACTGTGAACATACAGCCATTTAGCTTAGCATAAAGAGCTAGCGTGCCACTCCTCTACTTAAACAGGATGTAACGTGTTCAGTTTTGACCTTTAGAGGTCATCCTGCAAGGAAAGTACATTTCCCCAAAATGTCTTGTTTGTGAATATTCACTGACAGGGTGTAAAGTGAGTGTTTTAGGGTCTTTAAAAGCTTCCTGCCGGCCCCCTGTACCTGGTTGGGGTCCGGCTCCACTGCGTCCCAGTCGTCCGTGAGATTCCCGCGAGCCACCGCGGCAAAGGGCCGGTGTTTGGCGGACGGCAGGATGCGGTACAACCAGCTGGAAGAGAGAAAAGAACCGGATGTGAAGTCGTTCCTGGAGTCTTTTAGATCTCAGGAAGAGGATGCAGGTACCTCCTCTTGTTGGCGGGCCGCGGGCAGGTGAAGGCGGAGCCGGACAGCTGCTCGGCGTAGAGGCCGTAGGGACACACCTGAGGGTTGTTCTGCAGGGAGGGAAGACAGGCGGGTCATGTGACCGGTCTAAACAGGTCTGTCTGCTGATGATGGACACTCAGACTGTCCTGTTTCCTTGTCACACCAGGATTCATGCAAGTCACTTAAGATGAGTAATAACCAGGTGTTACCTGTCCCTCAGGTAGGGATCCGGGACAGCGGCGGTCTTCAGACGAGAACTCGTTCCCGAAGCCGCTCATGTACTGACAGACAGTCAAGTTAAGTTGAGTGAGAAATAAAAAGCAGAAGAAATGCCATGTTAACACCATGCGGCTTCATTGTAATGCAGGATAAACGTGTTCACGCTGCTCATAATTAAATATGAAGGCTCGTCATTAAGGCTCGTCTTTCTCTTAATTGTTGTCATATTGATTCATATTAAGATCTCTGATACAACAAACCACAGTTCTGTCAAATCCCCCCCAAAGTCATCTATTATGTTTTTTGTTATTGAGTTACGGAGTAATTACACTAACACCCAACACAGTGCCTCCTTTCTGATCAATATTTCAATTATGATTATTACTCTGATATCATTCTGCACCTAAAAATCTGCCACAGTGTAGAAAGAATCCTGCTGAGTCACTGCTGGTCTGCAAAAAAAAAAAACGGCACAGGGATGGGTTCCATATGTGCGCGTTCACGTGCCTTTTGGCTCGTGCGTAAAAGCGTTTTTTTTAGTCTCCCGTTTGTTCCTCGCGAAAGAAAATACATTTACTCTACTAAAAGGAACAACGCGGTCTTTAACAACATTTTTAAGTTAAAATATCATAACTTAGACGTTTAGTTTGGTTCATTCGTAAAGGGTTTTTGGGTAAAAGTGCGCAAACACAGATATTACGCGCAACTATGCGGGGAAATGTGCGCATATTCTCATTACAATGCGCAGTGAAACTGACTATTAAAATGAGACTTTCCCACTGAAATAGTTCCGTTTGGTTTTTGTTATGGAGGAGCCTCGGACCACATCTGGGCAGCTACTGAATGCAGCCTTCTGATTGGCTGTTCAGCCAGCCGATCCGGCTCGTGCTGTAAACTTACACATGAACGGTGATGCACTAAAAGAATATAAGTAGAATAAAGAGAGGAAACCTCACCTCGAGTCCGGCCATCGTCCTGTTAAAGTGTCTCCGCGGTCACTAATTAACCTCCGCTGCAGGGCGCGTGCACGCCGGTATTTGAACCGAGTGGCGAGAGGAGAAAAAAAGGAAAAAGAAAAGGGGGCTGGATTTGTGTTCTTTCTCAATCTGGGTTTAATTAGGCCTTGACAGGCGCCGTGACGCAACCGCGGGTCCCGAAGAGGACGCGCAACATGTGCAAACAAGGACGATGTGCGCCAAGACCAACAACAAGCACGTGGACGTTGAAACGCGTCATGCAGGTAACAAGCAGCATTTATGTAATCCACGTCATGAAGGAAGGAGACTCAGATTATTATTCTGAGCAGAATCCATTTTTAAGTGAGAATAAACGAGATTATCATTTAGATACAAATTAAAAAGCCTGTGACCTCATCGTGACCTCACATGGCAGCGCTTGTGTAAACAGTGGCGTCGTGCACAACCTCACGTCCTGCAAAACACCAGTCCTGGTTTAGCCATAGCCAGGGCCGGCGCAAGCCTTTTGAGGGGCCCTAAACAGAACTTGATTTGGGGCCCTCCTCCCACCACCTGTACATGAGGATTATTGACACAAATGTCACGTTATAAATTGTATTAATTATTAATTATATCACAAATCAACATATTATTATTATTATATTTATCAGAGGGGCCCCTTTCAGACGGCATAACCCATTTTGTATGACTAAGGGCCCCCATTAACTCGGAATTATCTTGCTTTTACGTACTTTAATGTTTATGTCACCTGTTTCATTTATTTAATACGTAGAAAAAAGAAAACATGATTGATTCATACCAGACTTTAAAGTTAGAGGCTTTTTAAAGGTGCAGTGTGCAGGATTTGCGTTTGGTTTGTCCCTTCTGGGCTACCGTAGATGACAGCAAAAAAATTAAGATCATATTCCATTTCCGCCAATAGAGAATAAAAAATGCTAAATGTGTTAGCATCCGACCTCTCCTGATTTAACGTTCCATCGCCTTCTTTCTGTCACGTTTTGTTTAAAGAGTTTTTTATTCCCGTACAGCTGCGTGATTCACCGGCTTCTACTCAAACCGCCGAAACAGGAAATTGGTTCCAGAGAACAGGAAGCGGCGTCACGAAGGCCGATACACACATTACTGGTATTCGCTTCATTTCTTGAAATAGCCGGTGAAACGAGGGGAACCCTAATGTCCCCCGTGCGGCGTGAAGCCATCAAAAAGAATCAATTTCGCCTCTCTCTCCGTCTCGCCTCGCTTCCCCTCTTGTCTATTTCTTTTTTTTTTTGGAGGGGGGCGTCGGGGTAAATGATGGCAATTCTCATAGCGAGGTGCAAATAAATTCGCCACAGCAGAAGTAACCGTTCTCCGGCGAGGCGTGCAGCCCCCCCTCCTCCGGCGGACCCCCGCTGGGCACCCGGTCGGGGGAAACGCCGCGCCGAAGACGAGAAAGCCAAATGGCGGGAAAACACAACGTCCCCGCCGGTCTCCGGAAATTGATCTGCTCCTTGTGCGGAGAAAAAGAAAATGAGCAATTTTAATTTCATCCCCTCCCGAGTCTGATGATAGAATTCTAGAGTATTTGGGTTTCCAATCCGGGCGGCGCTCCCGCGTGGTTTGAAGCGAGGCAGGGCGAGCCGGAGACGGGTGCGAGGACGCGGCGGCGGCTCACGGCTCCATCTATGCATGCGTAAGTGGGCCGTAAACGCTTTGTTATTAGATGCCTGCTGGACTCAATGGTGTGACAGTAAACGGTACACTCACCTGGAACAGTCTATCCCCCATATGCATAAACAAGCAATCTCACTCACACACACACACACACACACACACACACACACACACACACACACACACACACACACACACACACACACACACACACACACACACACTAAAACACACACACAAGCCTATTTGTGATGTGATGACATCTTTAGCCTTCAAATGCATGCAACTTTTACCTTCTTATATACCTACTTACTTACAATGTACAGGCTATTTCATCACACACACACACACACACACACACACACACACACACACACACACACACACACACACACACACACACACACACACACACACACACACACACACACACACACACACACACAGTGACATCTGTCTATGCAGATTGCTTCGGTCGTATTAACTGCGTTCCAGACTGCAGGAATCCTGATGTTGCTTAAACCATGAAAGGAAAGCTTCGCTCAGCGTCCCGATTGGACGATAAAGACCTGGACGTGGACCGGCACCGCCGTCGGTATTTGTAGTCTCAAATGCAGAAACCCTCGGCCCTCCTGCCTGCTCTTCTTACGGTGCTATTTGAGTGGATTGATCCTTTAAAAGGATGCTGCTGTGTGTTATTCTGGGTCACCAAACTCAGAATCATAAACTCTATATCTACACGACCGATACGATGCTTTGACATTTGATGATGTCAGAACTCAGGCCTTCGTATTCACCATGGGACCTTCTTTAACAATATCTCAAATAGTTGGTCAAACCTTTATCGGTTAAAACAGTCTCTGATGGGAGCGGTGCATCGTTCCGTGCACTTTGATTAAATTAATCAAGCGGTAGCAACTCATTAGCGTGAGCTTACACACTTCCTGTTTCTCTGCAGTGATGAGACTCTTTATTCTCCTCTGAGCAGCTTCCATGTGTCCTTTAAAGCAAAGCTTCATCTCACGTATGGATGGGACTCTACACACAAACAGAATGTGATTCCTTCTAACCGGCCACGTCTTTGTGTTCTGTAGAGTTGCTGCCGCCACGGAAACGCGAATGAAATTGCTCAATCTGGTCATTTCTTTAACTTTGTGAAGGACGTGCGTGATAACGCCGTATCGCCGGCCGCTAACTGCCGGATTTAGATGTCACGTCTAACGAGGAATAGCTCGGATTCTCCTATTTTTGTAATTACAGCGCTGTTGCACACTATTGGAGCTTAATGTTAAATGACTCCTGACATGAGCAATCCAGCACACACACACACACACACACACGCACACACACACACACACATCTGACAGCTCCATTTAACGCTGATTAGATTTGCAAGGACATGCGGTATACCCTCCGTCTCCCCCGAGTGGGTTGAGTATCTCCTGAATCCGATCTGTCGCCGTAATGTTATGCAAATGGTTTAATATGAAGATAAAAGACTGTTGCGGCGTGCGGCGCTCTCCTGGTTCACAGCCTCGCGTTTCCAGGACGATAGCTCTAACGAGGAGGGCACTATTTGGGAGTCATTAAATGATGGCCTCCCCTGACACCCGCTCGCCGGCGCCGCCGCCGCCGCCCCTGCGTCGGCCATTAAAGTGGCTCACACCCACACCGACACACGCCAGAGACGCCTTTTAGCGCCGGCTCCCAGTTTCTTACACATCACAGTGTCACAGAATAGAAAATTACACTCTCCTCCCACAGAGAAAATTGCTTTGGAATTGCTTGGTTATAAAGATGTGCTTTAAAGAGAGAGAGAGAGGGGGGGGAGGGGGGGGAGCATGCAATAAAAAATAAAATAAAAAAAGACACACAAACAATTACTTCAGCACACCGAGGACCATTCTTAGTTAATCAGAGGATTTACCCGTTATTGGTGTCAGAGGGATTGTTTACGTTTTGTGTGTTTGCATTCAAGGTGTTTAAACAAATTAACCTCCGAATCACACGGAATCACACGGAAATACACGGAAATACACGGAAATACATGGAAATACACGGAAATACACGGAAATACACAGGAAATACACGGAAATACATGGAAATACACGGAAATACACGGAAATACACAGGAAATACACAGGAAATACATGGAAATACACGGAAATACACGGAAATACACGGAAATACACGGAAATACACAGGAAATACATGGAAATACACAGAAATACACAGAAATACACAAAAATTAGTTTTTAAAGCGAAACAAGGCCGCAAATCCTCGGGCTGATGTTGTAATTCACCGCGACAGAGACACGAGTCGGAGAATCGAAGGTGACGAGGTGAAAGAGAGAGAGATAAACGGGAGAAAATACACAAAGTAGGAGACGGCAGAGAAGAGAGGAGGAAGGAGATGAGGAAGGAGACGAGGAAGGAGACGAGTAAAGAAGAGTTGAGGAGAAAAGAGACTATGAAGGAGACGAGGAAGGAAAGGAGGAAGGAGACAAGGAAGAAACTGAGGAAGGAGAGAAGAGAAGAGACGAGACGAGGAGAAAAGAGACTATAGTAAGGAGATGAGGAAGGAGACCAGGAAGGAGATGAGGAAGGAGATGAGTAAAGAAGAGTTGAGGAGAAAAGAGACTACGAAGGAGACAAGGAAGGAAAGGAGGAGAGACGAGATGAGGAAGGAGACGAGGAACGGGGGAGAAGGAGAGGATGAGGAAGGAGACTAGGAGAGAAGAGACAAGGAAGGAGATGAGGAAGGAAGCGAGGTTAAAGAAATGACAGCTGTGGAACGGCGACATGATCAGATCTCTACACGATCCCACTAAAGACCAAAACCAGTCAAACTGAATTAAAGCGTCATCATATTTATAGAAACAGCTTTTTGAATCAGCAGCAAAGACAGAGAGGAGCTGAAAGATCTGTTTAAACCTGATCACTGTGTTTCCATGGAGTCGTAGAGGGGAAACACTGCCCCCTATCTGTTACACCTGCTCATGACCAGATATGACAAATTACACCTTTAAGATCAGCCAATAGCAGAGTCCGCTTTTTAGGTGTTATTGAGGTGAAATAATCAGATTCAAGTCAGGTGAAAACCTTAATTATAAATAACGACATAAAGCGACTGTATTCATGCACACGGAGCAGCAGCAGTCATTAAACTGTGGTTACTGCGGTGAATATTGTATCTACACCATTGCATGGTCCTAAACATCTGGAATCACCTGTGTGACCGGCATGCTGCCATGTGGGACCTCCGGCTGTACCATATTTTGTCACCGCCGCCGCCGGCAACAACAACAACACGCCACACACACCTCAGCACAAACAGGATTAGCTCCCCGGACAGAAGCAAAGAAAAAAAGAAACAATGAGAGACGGCATCGCAGGGTGTGAAACCAAATGGCAGGAGAGTGTGTATCCCCCCCCCCCCCCCCCCTCCTCTGGAGTGTGTGGTATGGTCGAGGATCAGTTTAGCTGGGTGGCGGTGATGTCTGGTGTGAGACGTGAAGAGGAGAAACTCGAGGTGAATGATCTTCGGACGAGTGTTTCGATGTCGTATCAGTCTGGGAACGCTTGAGTTTCACTCTATATATATATATATATATATATATGTGTGTGTCTGTCTTGTACCGTCATTAGGTTGTAGGCAGTCCCAGTGTTTGGGGGGGGGGCTGCTCCCGGAGGCCTCTCAGGCCAATTTAGGGGGGGAGAAAAGCACTTTGATTCCTGGCCTGCAAGTCTGAGGGTCCCCAGCGGGAGGCAGAGCAGCCCTGCAATCTATATTGGATTTATTCCTTTCCCATCTACGGGCCCCACACACCCCACGGAGAGGAAGTGTCAGCTGCACTCTAAGACAATATGTTATAGGTACACACACACACACACACACACACACACACACACACACACACACACACACACACACACACACACACACACACACACACACACACACACACACACACACACACACACACACACACACACACACACACACACACACACACACACAGGAGCATCCAGTCCATCTCGGAGGCAACACTCCCCCCACAGCAAGGAAGTTATAACGGCACACTTTCCAGCCCTGTGGGAGCTGCACCGAGGTCAAGGTATACTGGGATTTGTGAGAGACAGACAGGTGGAGAGAGAGAGAGAGACAGAGAGAGAGAGAGAGAGAGAGAGAGAGAGAGAGAGAGAGAGAGAGAGAGAGTTATAGGAGGAGGACCATTGTTTCTCTCTCGTGGAAAAATATTGTTCAGATTTATAAAAAGGCCAGGGTGTAAAAAAAAAAAATCACCTTTTTTATTTTTTTTATTATCACATTAAAGCAAGAATTACCATAAAACTCAGACAAGGTCAGAGAGGAACGAGCTTCTTAATTTAGTCTAATCAACTGTCATTTGCATCGAAAGGTATTGGCACTAACTGAATAAATGGACTTCTTCAGACTCAAGGGGGGGAGGGGGGGGGGGTAGAGGGGGGCACGCGGGTTCTGATAAGCTTTGCAACATAACTGATTTGCATATATTACTTTGATTATCTCATTACTAGGATGATTCTTGCGGGAGTTTTTTTCTTGACGCTCCTCGCGCGCAATCGAATTAAAAACGAAGGCAACGCAATCAATAAAAGGGCAACGCGACTGTGAGAACACACACCCCGGGACGGTGTGGTCAACGAGCGACGGTTATGATGATGATGATGATGACCTCTTCAGTCTCACGAGCTCGCGGACTCCGCGGCGTGATTTCTTTTTTTTTTTCCCACCGAGAGTCTCGGGACTCTTGAATCCCTGCGATCAAAGCAGTAATCAGCGCGAGACAATGGGGGAGCTTTGCGAGATTGCTGCTTCTCCGGGTTGCCGGTTGACCTATCCAACCCCCCCATGCAGGCGCGCAATCGATGATGTATCACACCTTACAACCTCCCCCCCCCCCCCCCCTCCCTCGAACCCCGCACAGGCCTTCCATCTCTGTGGAACGACGATGAACTCACGCGTAAAAGACGCGCAGGACAGGTGAGGGATATGGGTATCACCTGTCACCCCCAAACCTCCAAACCTGCAGCTGGTGGTCTTCCAGAGTCTCTCTGGGGGTTTAATGTGGCTCTCTGTGTTCTCAGAGTCTCCATTATGAGAAGACGCCTCCCTCTCTCCTAATAGACTCGGCTGCAGACGCACGGCCTCGTTTTAAACGCCTGATGTAAATAATTATAGGTCTTGGGAATTGATTTTCCTCGCGACCTCGAGCAAAGAAACGAAGCCCCCCTCCCTCCCTCCTCCTCCACCCAAATCCTCCCCAGAAGAAAACCGCTACTTCTGTTGAAGCATTAAAGTCATTAATTATATTTTTCCCCTTACATAAGGACAAATTATCGAGTCAGTTGAACGAAATTAGAAGCCCTTTGTTTCTGATCAAACCGAATTACCGCTGGAAATTACGCGCGACGGCTGCGTTGCGCGCTCTCCTTTTGTTGTTTCCATCATCGCCTGTCGCTCACAACTCGCGCTAACAAAGTCATTAAATTGACTCCCTCTCGCTCTCATTACGCGGGCTGTTAATAACCGCTAATTAACTTTGCTTACGCGCGCCTTAAAAGCCTCCCGCCCCTCCCAACGCTCTCTCTCTTCCCCTCTCTCTCTCTCCCGTGGCCTCTCCAGCAAGAGTGTCCAATTATGTCAGAGCGCGCGGATGGCTGGAGGATGAGCTCGTCGCCAAGGCCACGAGCCAGTTGGTGCGTGACATATGCGCGTGTAGGGGGCCAAAGATAAAACACATGGAAAAGATGTCTCTTATAAATGCGTATTTACGCACCAGAGGATCACCTTTACATTAGAACTATAATCCTACCTGTTAGAGGAAGTTCGCTGTTCCGTCCAGCAGATGGCGCCAGTTGAATGACCCCAGCATGGAAAGCATGTGACCTCCAGTAGAGACCTGCAGGATGAAGGAGAGTTAGGTGTTCCAGATGTTTACTCCTCCTGGGAATGGAAAGGCGCGGAGCTGAAGGCCTGCTTGGATGTGAGCTTTCCCCTGGATATTATCAAGTTAGCATGTTATGCAAATACAGGAGGAGGTGGTGGCTGCTCCTCTCCACCGTCTCTTCACCTGCTGAACGTCAAACAGACGGAAAATTGAGAAAAATGCGCTCCGACTCCGACTATCACCCCCTTCCTCCCCCTCCTCCTCTCTAATGTATGCGCGTAATTAGTGCATTTAAACAAAGCGCGGATGTCCTGCTGGCTGAAATGGCGCCTGACATCTCTTCTTCCACAGGGTTAATAACAGTGTGCGGATAAATGAATCAAATTGTGGCCCCCAAATTACAGAGCGACTCTAAATACCCGTCTGTATTACGCGCGGCTGTTTGTGACCGCGAGAGGAGAGGCGAGAAAAAATAAAGCACAACATTTAGTTTTTTTTATATTGTTATTATTACAAGTCATTATATTGATTTGCGTGCAAATAAACAAGCTGAGAAAGTTTGTGGGAAAAAAAGTTGCGGACGGATTGAAATGTGACACCAACAGGCTAATAATGTGATTTAAATGCTTTTTTACGTCCGGTGTTGGCTTATTTATTTATTTATTTATTTTCTGCGAGGTTGTTAAATAAAAAATAATTAAAGTAGAAAACTTTGTTTTAACTGCTCTTACATCTAAGATCAATGGAGCCGTTTTATTCCACTTTCAATCACAAAAGGGTCATGAAGTTATATGGCTTAATATAGATTACAAAATAAAATAAATACGGATATATATATTTTTTTCTTTTTTAAAACAATAAAAATAAAATAAATATGGATATATATTTCTTTCTTTTTTAAAACAATAAAATAAATATGGATATATATATTTATTTTATTTTTTTAACGAGAAATAACATTAAAATTGCTCAAAATTAAGTTATTAGTATGTATATTTATAGAGTAACTTAATTTTGAGCATTTTTTAATGTTATTGCTCGTTTATTGCGCTGCTCTGGGGCAGATAGAGGGAGGAAGAGGAGGGAGAGGAGGAAGAGTGAGAGAGTAAATTGCAGCTTGCTGAAGTTTTTGGATTGAATTCTGAAAATGATCCTTTTAACAGTGATGGGCTCTGAGGCGAGGATAAGGGTCATGCCATTCACAGCGGGTTAAATAGACTTTCATTTAAAATTACATTCTCTATCCCCCCCCCCCCCCCCCCCCCCCCTCCCCGCGTCTCATCACCCTCACTTTTTTTATGTATTTTTTTTAAAGTCAATCCAGTCAACTCCAGCAGAGAGGAGAGCAATTGGAGAGAGAGGGAGGTGCGAGACAGATGGATTTCTATTAGACTTATGCTTGTTTTTTTCTCCACAATATTTTTCAAAACTCACAACCTGAAACCTAAAAAGATATATCTATGCGTCTCTGACGTCACAAGCTGAACACAAACTCCGCCACAGATTTTTTTTAACATTTTGAGGATTCACCCTTAAAGAAACACAAATGTAGTTTATTATAAAACATTTATTCTCATTCGATTCAATATTTTCGTCATTGGTTTTATTAACATCTTTCAAATATCTAAAATTAATCTGCGTGCAGTGATTTTATTATTTCTCATTTTATTCATTTTAAAGTGACCCCTGAGCACTCAAATATACCAATATTTATTAGTAATATAGGGATTTAAACATAACCTGACAACATCATGAAGATGCATTAGACTATAAATATAATGCACTTCTATTAAAATGTATTTTTATTAATAAAAATAAAATAAAATGAGCAATATGGGATATAACTAATAGGGGAAATAAATAAAATATGTTTTAACAATTCTAGCATTAGTAGTAACACTTTACTGTAAGTGGTGTAATAATAATATGTCTGCACACAGCGGACGTGTTTATGAGCCAGCGTGCACAATAGCAGGAGGCTGTAACCGAAGCAGCTAAATGGTATCCGGCCCGTTCAAATGCACCAAAGTCAGCTGTGATGTGTGTATTATTGTATTATTGGGCCTCGGCTTCCTCTCCAGCACGCAGCCACCGTGTTGGTGATGCACTGGACGTCATTAACACACACCTGTCTGCCAAAACACACCTTCATCATCACCAACTCCTCATTTAAATCCGCCTTAACGGAAGAGAAACCTTCGAACTACCTCGAGTTCGTTCCGCGGAGGAAAAAGTAGTCCGTGTCTGCTTTTGCCACCCCCCCTCAAATTAACTTTAATCGTAAAAAATATATAAAGCACATCTCTCTCTCTCTCTCTTTCTCTCTCCCTCCCTCCATACACGTGCACGAGCCAACCCAGCGCGCGGTAGCAGCCGTGACACGCGTGTGCCGAGTGAGCGAGCGCGCGGAGTTGAGCGCGAGGCAGCAGCCAAAGCCGCCGTCTGTCATTTAGGTGAGAGTGTGTGACAGAGAAGGGTGACACCGGAGAGACAGACAGGAGAGACAGACAGGAGAGAGGGAGGAGGTGCCGGTTCAAACGACACGCCGGTCTGAGGAGGAGAAGAGAGACCCGGAGAGAGAGAGAGAGAGAGAGGGTGAGAGAGAGAGAGTGAGGGAGACTGACAGGCGTTACCCCTCCGTATAGATGAACCGAAGCGTCGACATGAGCGGTCAGTTCGAGGAAGACGTCCAGGACCGGGACCGGGGGGACCGGGACCGGGGCGACAGGAAGAGCAGCAAGTCCCCGACGCTGCTCTCCTCCTACTGCATAGACAGCATTCTGGGCCGCCGGAGTCCCTGCAGGGTCCGGCTGGTGGGCGCGCAAAGTTTGACGGCTCTGCCGGGCCGAGGGGAGCCGGACCAGACCCCCGACAGTAAGTCCCCTTTGAGCTGAAATCACAACAATAATAATACTATAGTGGTTATTTCTGGTGCATTGAATGCGTAATATACATAAAGTCTGGAGTTGTTATAATTAAATAAATATGTCCAGGCCTGTAAAACTTAATTCAGAGGATTACAATGTTTTCTATGATTTATCCATCAGGAGCGACCAAAGAGCCCCTTCCTCTGGGCGCAGACATGCACCTGCCCCCCAAGCTCCGCCGGCTGTACGGAGCCGGGGGCAAGTACCTCCACGACCACGCGGAGACCCTGGACCGGGAGCGGCTCCTCCTGGAGCAAGGCGGCGACGGCCTCAAGATCAGCCAGGCGCCGCAGGTGAGCATCAGCCGCAGCAAGTCGTACCGGGAGAACGCGTCGCTGAGCCGGGGAGGAGAGGGCGACCAGAGCCCCGGGGAGGGCTCGGAGGACGGCAGCCTGCACGGGCTGGTGGAGCTCGGCCCGCTGAAGTTCGAGGAGGACGCCGGGAAGGAGGGGGAGGGCTGCGGGGACGCGGCCGCGCTCTCCCCGAAGGACGAGGAGAGGGAGGGCTTGAACGCCGGGGATGGGGACGTGAGGGACGGGGAGGACAGCGTGTGTCTGTCGGCGGGCAGCGACTCGGAGGAAGGGATGCTGAAGCGCAAGCAGAGAAGATACAGGACTACGTTCACCAGTTACCAGCTGGAGGAGCTGGAGAGGGCTTTCCAGAAGACCCACTACCCGGACGTCTTCACCAGGTAAGAAAGAAATAATATATAAATGCTGTTAAGTCTTCCCTAAAATTATTATTATCATTATTTTAATAATATGTTGATTATAATAAAGATATATAGGCCTATTTCAATTTTAAAATGTAAAAAAATAGGCTTAATAATTTAAATTTGCATGCATATAAAATAAAATAATAGTCTTAACATTATATTATTTTTATTATGTTACATGGCTGTAAATCAAATCAGAGAAACGCATAAAGACACAACATTCACATGTTCTCTTTTTAAATTAAATAATCCACGGATGAATGTGATAATTAAATACATTTAAATGGCGTTTTAAATCAAATATATCATCACATGATTCTTTTTATTTTAATATTTCTATTTTTCTGTCTATTTCGTGTAAACGAAGCCCTCGGGCCTGCACGTGTAACCGGGCTGCTGTTTCATACAGATGAGGATTAATTAATCAGATTACCCGCTGGTTACTCAATCTACAAAATAATAAAATAATAATAATAAACAAAAAGGGCCTCACGTCAAGATCAAGGGCAAGTGGACTTTTCTTTGAACAAACAGAACTTATATAATATGAATTTCCTCATGAAATAAATGTTTTAAAAATATATATTTATATTTTAACCACAATGTAAAATACACAAAATCATAAATGAATGGAAGATCTATTTTCTGCTGAATTAAATACATTTTTGATACATGTATATACATCCGCGTTTGATTCTCTTGTCGTATACATTTTCGATTTTATTATTATTTTTTCTTCTTTCTTTTCTTCCCTCTCCATTTGGTATTATTCATATTTTCCAATCGATTTGCTTTAAAGGACGTGCAGCTTCTAATAAACATCTCTGCAGCTGAAGGCGGCGTCGATTGCTTTTGTGGCAGGCTAGTTTAAACGTCATTATTTCAGCCATTATGTTGTTACAGTGACAGGCCCGCGCGTGCATGCGTGTGTGTGTGTGTGTGTGTGTGTGCGTGCGTGAGAATCTAACAATCACTAGGCCCATTTCTGCCCATCCGTGACAGGGAAAATAGAATATGGCTACGGCGTCTCTGGGTCCGAGCCATGGGAGGAGAAAATATAGAAATAAATAAAAAGCCTATTTTCGCTCTATTGTTGACAGTGAACAAGCAGGAGAGGAGGACAAAACAGCAATTCTACCTTTCTTCCAAAACGCTGGCCTCTAACCTTGAATCCCTTTCCTTTCTTTCTCTTTTTATTTATTTATTTTTAAATATTCTTTTCAGAGAGGAGCTCGCGATGCGTCTGGATCTGACCGAGGCCCGCGTCCAAGTAAGTGGCTCTCTTGTTTATCTTTATGTGAACAGAATAAAAAGCCTGTGACCTGTAAATCAAACAGGATGGGTGAGAGAGAGGGGGAGGTAAAGGGGGGAGAGCTCTTAATGTTTTATGTCCTCTATAAAATGCCCCCTTGTACACACGTTGCTGGATAATAACCTGCTGATATGCGTCACTGATCGAGGATCAGCGATTACGGGACAATTTGAGGAAGTTAATTTATTACAGTGGAGGCAACGGAGAAAAAACCGTGTTAAATGGCCTCCGCGTTTCCTGT
>NC_139929.1:2208937-2273364 GCF_963514095.1 Eutrigla gurnardus | reverse complement strand
TGTGTTTTCAAAGATTTTCAGCACCTGTACCAACCTTGAATATGAATACATTTGTGGTTTTCTTATTCACAAAATGTATACCAGCATATGAGAAAATGACGATTACAAACTCACAAACCCGGACCCTTGAGCAACGCTTTCTCACCTACGACCTCTCGGCCCGTCTTTGGCTCTCGACCCTCCATCTGAAAAAGAAAATAGATATTATTATTATTTAAAAATAATTAGCTGGGCATGTTTAATCCTCAAACAGAAGAAATCAGTGCATTTGATGGGGACTACTTACAGCGGCGGAGGGATACACATTTGGAGCACCTTGAACAGGATGGGGTTCAAGGTCCAAGGGCCAACCTGTGGATACTTGACCGGGTTCTGGCTAAACATGCATCACTTCATTGTTGTTTTATTTCCATAAACATCAACAGACTCTTTTAATGTGTCGAATAAAGATTTACAAAACTTCCAACTTTCGTTGCACATTTTGTAATGTTTAACAGAGCAGCCGTAACAGGAAACCATGAACACACACACACACACACACACACACACACACAGCAATAAAACAAGACTAACATTGTATCCATTTAGTTTTTTTTATTTATTTATTGAAGTTGCAGTATAAAAAAAAACAAAAAACGGTTCTCATCAATATCAAAACACCCAATTTGAAATATTCCGGGTCATTACAGCACAAAAAAAAATCATTACATCACACCACCTGAGCAATACAAGTAGGATACATAGAAAATTACAGGCATTAAAACACAATCTGCACAGAGGAGGGAGGGAGGGAGGGGAGGATGGAATGGCATCAGTTAAACAGAGGCAGTGGAGGAGAAGGAGATCAGCTGTTCGATACGGAGACAAAAGAGTAAGGGAGCAGCGCGTGTGGCCTCCCTCACCCCATCACACACGCACACGCACACACACACACAGACACACACAGACACACACAGACACACACACACACACACACACACACACACACACACACACACACAGACACACACACACACACAGACACACACACACACACACACACTCAGATGAATGGTGGTAATCAGAACAGGTGTCCGATCGCTGCAGGCCTCCAGTGGTCTCGGTGGCCGCCGGTCACTATCATTGGCTAATTAGCGGCTTTTGGAGTGCGCCGGTTTTGCTCAGAGGACACACACACACACACACACACACACACACACACACACACACACACACACACACACACACACACACACACACACACACACACACCGAGACACACACACACACACACACACACACAGTCATTTAGGTATGATTGCTGCTCCCCTTTATCATACAGAGTCAGGGTGACGGGGTCAAGTCATGAGTGTCCGTGTGGAGACGGGTGGAGGTGTGATTGTTTTTTTGTTTTTTAAAGTCGTATCAATGAGCTCATCAGGGTTCACGAGGTCAAAGGTTGAATTCAAACAGGTGGAGCTGAATGTGCAAAAAGTCTGTCGGAGCTTCTTCCCCAGATGTGTTTCCAGTTGTTAGTGTGTTTTACTTGGAGGAGAACGCCTGGAACAGTTTGGCCAGGTTGATCTCCGAGTATCCGCTGGAGGCCATGGCTCTGTCCGGCACCTCCTTCAGCCGCCGATACACCTCCTTCTCTCTGCCCACGACTTCGCACGATCTGGAAGAAGACAGACAGGGTTCCTTCACCGTTTCCAAAGTCAAGCACTTTCCAAGCATTTCAAGGTGCATTTCCATGCTTTTCCAGCCCCTTCCAGCTGTGGTAAACTCCATCTTTGTATCAATCCAATGGTCAGTATTCAGTCTACTTATTATGTCACTTGTTCATCACATTAAATGAGATGTTATTGTCCTCTAAACAACCAACATGATGTTTGGAGACAGCTTTTTACAGAAGGACCACAAATGAAAGGAAAACTAATTCCACTAACAGATCCACAGAAATATAATCACCAACTATTTTCATCATCTGTTCATCATCAAAAGTCATTTTTCATAAAGAAATGTCAGAAAATGCTGTTTTCAGTCCCTCAAATATGGAGATCTTCTTTTCTCTGTTCTATCATAGATGTCATCACATACAACACACATTTCAAGACCTTTAGTCTAAATCCAAGCACTTTTCAAATCTTGAAAACACCACACTAAAACTCAAGGGTTTTCAAGGATTTCCAGCACCCATAACAAAACCCTGGAAGATCATTGCTGCGGCTAAAAAACCCCAAAACCATTCAGTTTCCTTCAACTGCATCAATACTGAGGGTTTCTGGGGGAACGTGTGCATTTCAAACCGGGTCCCCTCCTTGGACTTGGACTCCCCCACCCCCTCATCCTCATCCATCCCTGTGATCCGGTTCTGCAGAGTCCTGCTGCACACGTGCACGCCGGCTTTTTGTCTCGCCGCTAACAAACACCCGAGAAGCGTTTCACCCTCAACTGGAGAGCGAACAGATCCAACGCCGGCGTCAATTTGAGTGGCGGGAGGGGCATCGGCCGAATAGACGGGCGGGTCGATGACACACACACTCACTCACTCACACACTCACACACACACACACACACACACACACTCACACTCACACACAGCACCATGAGATCGATGGAGCAGCCCAATGAGAGCATGAAGTCAATATCGTGTCCCTGTTATCCCGTCGGGTGGGCCGTAATGAGGCCAGGGAGAAGACGGAGAGCTAGTTGCCCCCTCTCCCCCAGACAGGGTGGCCTAAACCAAATCTTTACCATTTTGTACGGAGCGTCAAGTGCAGATGAAGTATCATGAAACCAAGTAATGATACACTCATCAGGCCAGAGAGGCAGCAGAGCAGCGATGTAGCTGCTGGAGGAGAAGCAGCAGAACGGAAACGCTTTCATACCATTTCACTGCGTTTATCCAGATTCTGTCACATCACACGTTCTTTAAGCATAATATATTAAAAAGATAGATATCTGCTACACAGTTCCACAATGAGAACTTAATTAGGTCAAAAACTTTGAACATTACTAGTTACCACAAAAAATAAATTAGCATGAGTATATAGTAATCCAATGAGGGCTGGAAGTAGAGCAGAAACTAGTTAACAACGAAACAATAAGAAACTATATTGATCATTGATTAAGGTCGATATCAACACCCAGGAAAATACTCGATACCTGATACCACCGGCAGAATTTTTTTTTTTTTTTTTTCAAATTAAGAGGCAGTATCGATACTTTTGCAAGTTAGTATTGAATCTGATACAATTTTTTTGTATCGATTATTTTGACAACCCTATAATTGATTTGTCATTTTTTAAGGAAACAAAAAGTACAAAATGAACTGGTTTCTTCTCAAAAATGTGAATATTTTTCTTGTCTTTAATAAGAGTGAAGAGAAGACCTCGGTTTTACACCAAAGGATGAATCAATTAATTGAGGAAATTATCGTCAAAATTTATCAGGAGATGCAGCGATTCCGATTTTCTTGTCAAATTCTGATTTTCCCGATAAAAAGCTTCCAAGAACACTCGACTTTCTTCTTGAACGTCGATATTAACTTGCAGTCGTGCGTTAATGGATTGAACGCATCATAATCTAGTCAACGCATCTACAAGCAGGAGGTTTGTTGTTCCAAATGTTCCGATCAGCCCGAACCAGCTGATCGATCGGCTGCTTATTGATCGGTGAATCTCTGAAAGAGAACCACCGTTAGTTGAAGGAACAAATAGTTTCTTCTGTCTGATGAGCCGTACAAAAGCGGCAACCGTCAGGTTTGAGAAGCCGTACCGGTAAAAGTCTGATCAATGACCAACTAACTTATTGATGATCAGAAACTCACATCAGCTGATTGTTACGTCACTCTCGAGTTCGTCTGAAACAATCGCCTCAGCTTTTTACGACGAGCAAACAGATTAACGGGTTTCAAAACTGTGACTCGCCCGTTTATTTATCTAGATCACACACACACACACACACACACACACACACACACACACACACACACACACACACACACACACACACACACACACACACACACACACACACACACACACACACACACACACACCCACACACGGTCCATATGGCGGTCATGTCCTCGCCGTCTCCGCGGGCCTATCTCCCGTCTCATCCTTCCGGCCCGCTGCATTAGTGGCTGCTGGATAAATACCAGCCCACTGACTGCCCAAGGGAACAAAGGTTAGATACACAGACATCTACACACACACACACACACACACACACACACACACACACACACACCCAACCACAACTACACACACGCACACACACACACACACACACACACACACACACACACACACACACACACACACACACACACACACACACACACACACACACACACACACACACACACACACACACACACACTAAAAGAACATGCTCACAATTGATGGTAGTTAAACACTTAAAAAGCACACTAACTCACAGCCATGGCGACTAAAAAACATCCATTTGACAAACAGTAATCACACACACACAGACACACACACACACACACACACAGACACACACACACACACACACGCACGCACACACACGCACGCACACACACACACACACACACACACAGAATGCGGTGTGGTTGACTTAAACACCAGCAGCAACTATTACCAGATAATCCTGGCGTTAGCGAGGACGGAGACGAGGCAGAGGGAAGGCAGGTAGAGACAAACTCGGCTATTTATCCGAGGGAACAGGAGGGTGATGATGCATGATCAAGCGAAAGCAATCATGTCATCATTTCTGAAAGGTAAGAGAAAATAATTCTCCCCCCCTCCCCTCTTTCCTCCCCCCCTCCTTCCTCACACTCCTTTCTCTTTTTCCACCTCAATCACTGTGTGGCGAACAGATAAAAGAATGATTTAAGAGTCACAGAAAAGGGAAAAGAAAAAAGAAAAGAGGGAGAGTGAGAGAGACCTCGCCGCACAGTGGGGAGTGTAGTTCAAATAAATGGCCTCCCCGTAAAAGAGAGAGAGACAGAGAGACACAGAGAGAGACTGATAGCAGTAAAAATGACAGAAAGCACACTGTAATGCAGCTTCGGATCCCCAAAAACACGCCTAATTGATAGCGTTATATCTCACACACACACGCACACACACACACGTATCAGGGGTTATCTCCGCTCTAACTAGGTGTTGTCACACACTCGCTCCCTCTCTCTCTTGCGGTGGCGGCGGCGCCGGGCACGAGTAGATCGGGGGAGCTCCGCACGCTCTAACTAGGTGTAAATACAATAACAAGCCTGTAATTAAGTGAGCATGATGAAGTTAATGGAGATCGGCCATTCCTGTCGGCTCGCCTCCATGAATATTCTATTAGGCTTGGTTGGCGGCGGGCAGCTGGAATAGCAGTTAATTTAATCACCACTCGGAGCACGGGGGAAACTTCTTTGTGTGAGTGTAATTGCACAGAATGAATAATTGATTTGACAATCGCACCCGTGGATTTTTTCTTCTTTTTTTTTTTTTTTTTGCCACCCCGCTTTGTATCGGCGGAGAGAAAAAAAAAGAAGGGAGGGAGGAGAGAGAGAGAAGAAAATGAAGAGGGCGAAGAGGGAGAGAGATAGAGGGAGAGAGGAGTGGGAGGGTAGGAGAGAGAGTGCTGAGAGGTGTCAGGGAAGCTGTCGGTAAATGGATCATTAGAAAAAAAGCGCAGCTCAAGGACAATTTATATTTTATCAATGCGGCGAAATTACATTATTGCTCACACACGCAATCATACTGCCCACACTCAAGATTGAGACCTGGGGAGGGGGGAGGGAGGGAGGTGATGGAGGGATGAGGAAAGGCAACAGATAGACAGGGAGGGAGGGAGGGAGGAGGGGGGAGATAAAAAGGGAAAGCAGGGGAGGCAGAGAGAAGAAAAGTGACATGAAATGATTTGAAAGTCATTGATACGGGATGTTCCCAGCGAAAGAACGGACAGCATGTTTTTTTCCCCTTCCATATTGTGTGTGTGTGTGTGTGTGTGTGTGTGTGTGTGTATGTGTGTGTGTCTCTACGTGTGTGTATAATCTATTAGAGATCTCCCGCAGGGGATGAAATTACCTCCATGTTTTACTCAGTTGCAGCAATCAGGCACAAAAAATGCAATATACATGTAGATAAGACGGGCTTGCAAATGTGCGCACACACACACACACACACACACACACACACACACACACACACACACACACACACACACACACACACACACACACACACACACACACACACACACACACACACACACACACACACACACACACACACACACACACGAACGGTGCACGCGCACATTCAAGCTGATCAAATTACATCTCGCGTTGACTCCCGAGTTCTTTTATGTAAAGCTATTTGTGATGTGCTTCGTTGTGCACGTTGAAATAAAAGGAGTGTAAACATGCGTACAGTATATTATCTTTAAGCTTCTATTCATCCGAAGTTAAGTAAACAACGGCGGCGAGGCCGGAGCGTGGCGTGATCACCGGGAGGACGAGCGGCGGAGAGGATTTTCAAACCCCTGCTGTCTCAACAACAACATGAAGGGTTGAACGGAACGCGGTTCATAGAGTTCAAACTCTCAGATACTTATTCAGCTATAAAACAAAACAGAATCAAAGGGAACTTATTATACTAATCAATGATGTCTGTACCCAACCTCTATAACCGTTAATTAACCATTTAGAGACCTGACTAAAGCAGCATCCAATCATTTCTATCGTTAATCATAAGAAACACATCGAAAATCACTCCTTTCTAATATCAACAACACATTAATATTTACTATTTCATCAAACTGGAGGATGGACACCAGTAGCACACCAGTAGCTGTACCGTTACCGTGGTTACGATAACTCAGTAGTTAATATGAATATATAAAAGAATGAAAATAACTCACATATTGCAACTATGAAATAAAAGGCAAAATAACAGACAACTTACTTCTGTATTAAAGTTGTGCGTGAGATACGATACACTAACGCATCTCCCAACACACACCCTACACACACACACACACACCCTACACACACACACACACAGGATGGCGTGTCTCCTCCCTGTAATGGGAGCCGTGTGTCCCCCGGGTGTGTAATGCAGTAATATGGGGTATTACTGCCCCGGCACCGAGTGATAACACCTTAAACCTATATTTTACAGCAGCATGCGTATAGTGTGTGTGTGTGTGTGTGTGTGTGTGTGTGTGTGTGTGTGTGTGCATCTGACTGCAGTGTGTTGGACATTAATCAGCCGGCGTAGACGCTGACGACGGCGTTGCCAGCTTCATTGATATCGTCACAAAAACAGAAACAGAAATAGGAGCTGCAGGCTGGATGAAACGCATCCCGGGTAACAACAGGACTTTCCACACTCTGACACTAACTTGTCCTGCTGGGTGTCAGAATTCAGCCACATATGTCTGTCTTTCACACATATGTCTGTCTTTCACACTGATTTGTGATCGATGCAGGGGAAGCGGAGGTCTTGCATATGAGGAAACCACGGCAGCAAACAGGAAGTGACTGGATCCACTGATACACACTGATCTGGTGTCAGCGGATCACTAAAACGCACCGCAGCTGTCCGCCGCGCCGCTGCACGCTAAAACACGAGCATGCAGCTCACATGGACGGCATTGTCTGTTTCCAAAGTCAAATTCAAGCACTTCAAGGTGCATTTTCATGCTTTGATGCTCTGATATAAGACCAAAACACACCAGAACATAAGGAAAAGGAGGCGATTATTATTATTTCTTGCATCTGGGCGAAGACGGCAAGAAAAGAAAGCAAGAAATGAAGGCCATAATCATGTTAGCCCCCCCCCCTCCTTTAAATGGTCCAATCCCTCCATTCCACCTCCCTCCATCTTTCAGAGTGGTCATCTGTTGATTACACGTTATATTTACCTCCGCTGTTTCACTCTTTTCACGGCCCCTCGCTCAGATTCTCGCGGGGGCAAAACTTACATAAATACCATACATACATAAATATTTAATCAAATAAATAAATCACTGGGCCCCGGCCGGGACCCTTTCTAATCAAGTGACATCAATCAGGGAGAACTATGGGTAAAAGAGGGGCCTCGTGGGCTGACACCTACTGAGCGCTGCCCAGAGCGCTGGAGTAGCGTCTATTTGAGTCCAAGGGGGGAAATATACGCTCCATGTCCCATTACAGGCGAAGGGCTATCCTTTCGTCAGCGCGCCCATTACTCCCCCTATCATTTCCCCAAATCTAAAACCTGTTTTCAATCAACACAGCCAAACGAGTGCCTGTCCAGGAGAGAGAGAGAAGCAGTAGATGGACGGCGAGGGCGAGGGAGAGGGCGAGCGATGGAGGGCTCTTTCCTGCTTTCTTGCAGTGATTGGAGCGTTTTGCATTCTGTATGTGTGTGTGATTGAATCCGTCTCCTAAATTAGGGCTGTCGACTCGAGGAGCTGACTGTTCTTAACCCCCCCTCTCCCCGTATCCAATGCCCACACTCCCCTACTTTTATCTGTGTGTGTGTGTGTGTGTGTGTGTGTGTGTGTGTGTGTGTGTGTGTGTGTGTGTCACATCATTGGTGAATGCTATAAGTGTAGCCCGGGTAAAAGGTTTACGTTGAGCCATTGATTGCTAATGCTATGTTGTATGTGAATTTGGGAGGAAGCATTGTTAGAGGCATCAAAATTCAAACTCCAAACCCGCCGTTCTTTAGTAACTTGATTTCAGCTGCGAAAAGGCGGCACTGCAGAATAATAAAAAATAAAAATGAATAAAATATGACGGCAAAACTCGTTTAAGAAACTTTTCAAGTGGATCTTGTAAAAAAACAAAACACTTTTGAAAGCTAAAGACAGTAACAAGCGACATTCAGGCTTCCTACACCTTTTCCAAAGTCAATTCAAGCACTTCCAGGTGCATTTCCATGCTTTTCCAGCCCCTTCCAGCTGTGGTAAACTCCATATTTGTATCAATCCAATGGTCAGTTTTCAGTCTACTTATTCTGTCACTTGTTCATCACATTAAATGAGATGTTATTGTCCTCTAAACAACCAACATGATGTTTGGAGACAGCTTTTTACAGAAGGACCACAAATGAAAGGAAAACTAATTCCACTAACAGATCCACAGAAATATAATCACCAACTATTTTCATCATCTGTTCATCATCAAAAGTCATTTTTCATAAAGAAATGTCAGGAAATGCTGTTTTCAGTCCCTCAAATATGGAGATCTTCTTTTCTCTGTTCTATCATAGATGTCATCACATACAACACACATTTCAAGACCTTTATTCTAAATCCAAGCACTTTTCAAACCTCAAAACTCAAGTGTTTTGCGTGTGTGTGTGTGTGTGTGTGTGTGTGTGTGTGTGTGTGTGTGTGTGTGTGTGTGTGTGTGCTCTTACTTCTCTCGTCCCCTGGTGGCAGCCTGGCGAGGGCGTATTCCCAGTCAAAGATGAACCTGTAGAAGCAGAGCTGGTTGTACAGAGCCTTATCGGAGTACTGCGGAGGAAACACACACACAGAGAGCAGGATTAATCATCGGCATGGCAACGAGAACGCCAATCTGATGAAAATGATATCACACTGGATTTAATGCGAGTCGATACCCGGCTGCAAACATGGCTGCACGTGAAACTACGGCAGGAAGTCATATGTAAAGAACATTCGTTTGAGTTCATAAACGATTGTTGTGTGCAAACGAGGCTCTGCAGCACGACTGTACAACGGAGCCTCACATTCTCCATGAAATGCTCGATGGATTACTTATCAAGATCAGCTTTAAATGAGGACCTTTAGTATCTTTCGAACATTCAGATGTCTCTATTTTTCTTTCATCAACACATAATCAACACGAGAATCCGATAAGACACTAAAAAAGAAGCTATAATTGGTTGTTTTCATTTGTTCACAACTTCAAATATGAACACAGGAGCTAATTTAAGGTTAGATTTCACTCATCCGGCTCCGAGTCTCACAACGGGAGGATAAAATAAGAAGTGTGTGTGCTAACTCTCCCAACAAGCTGCTACTAATCCAGTTTATGTCCTGCATGTTAAGTCTAATGAGTGTGCGGAGCGGAGATCATGACAGGGCAACAGATTAATAAACCCCCCCACCCCCCATTTACCGGTTCGGAGGTAGACCTGAACGTGACTCACGACTATTTCTTCCCCAAACCAAAAAAACACATCTTCCCTTTCCCTCTGCGTGACACGGCAAAGCGAGAAAACAAATTTGCTTGCTTTGTTAATCTCCACTGCAATTAACTGGAGCAACACGACAACCTGCCAGAGGAAAGGGGGAGGGGAGGGGAGGGGGGGAGACAGGGAGGTGGGAGGGAAAGAGAGGAAAAGGGTAAAGATACAGAAGGATGGAGAGAATGAAGAGACAGAGAGGGAAAGAGAGAGGGGGATCGGGCCTGAAATACCCTCCCTCATAATAGTTTGTTGTGATAAGCCATTGTGAGAGAGGCATGCGAACAGTCGAGGCTGTCAATTTGATTAGCCATTATACGGCATGTTTAATTGCAGTTATTGGCTCGTCATTTCCCCGCCACGCTGAAGAGGCCACGCTAAGCCCCGACCCCACACTGCCATCAGGTGTGCGCCGAGTGCTTTATTATTATTACCACCAGGCACAATCCCCTGACAATTCCCCTGTGTGTGTGTGTGTGTGTGTGTGTGTGTGTGTGTGTGTGTGTGTGTGTGTGTGTGTGTGTGCGTCTCATTATACCTGCCAATCGGCAATGTGTGTAATTGTAATTTCAGTTTTTACTGCGGCGGCGTAATCAAGTGGCGAAGAGCATCTAATGCAACTAAATGTAAAAAAAAACACACACCATGTGACGTGTGTGTTTAATGGCTACACACACACACACACACACACAGCTGTTGACCGTTGATGCCCACCGCCTTCGTCGACAACCAAACCATGCGCATCCCATAATGGAGCCTCGGTTACGGTTGCCAAGGTTGAACAAGCTCGGTGGGCACAAACACCGGTTCTCTTCTTGAAAGTAAAAGCACACACACACACACACACACACACACACACACACACACACACACACACACACACACACACAGACACAGACACACACACAGACACACACACACACACACACACACACACACACACACACACACACACACACACACACAAACACACACACACACACACACACACACACGTTCAAACAATGTAGCGCTGATTGTGGGCGGGACCTAGCTGCTGCACAATGATTGACTGACAGGTGTCAGAAAGGCGTGGCTAAAATGTTACAGGGTTGTTATTGAATTTAGAGGCCCCTCAACCCCACCTCACTCTTTTTCCACACACTCTCACACACACACACACACACACACACGCATGCCTACCTTGTCATTCAGCTCGGTGCTTTGTTCCTGCACTGACACCATTTCAATTTGCTCCACAAATCTGCAGCATTTTCAGCCTGACTGCCTAAGGAGCAAACCAGCTGTGAAATTGCCTCTCTCCCGGGAGCGTCGGACCCCCAGCCCCCCACCTTGTACCCCCTTGCTCCTTTGCCTCCCTCTTCCCAGACCGACTCACCCCCACCCCCACCACCCCCCCACAACAACACACCTCGGGTGCATGTACACACACGCACACAAACACTGTTAAGCCAAATAAAGGATGAAGGAAATGTGTGTGTGTTTGAGAGAAGAAAGAACGGAGACAGGATGTATAGAATAAAAGGAAAAGAGGCTAAATCACACAAATTGATCCAAATCACAGAGCAACAGTCTAAAAATGCACACACACACACACACAATGAAACGAGCACTCAGGACTTCCTCAGAGTCTTAAAAACACCCGTCTCCATCTTTAAGACACACACACACACACACACACACACACACACACACACACACACACACACACACACACACACACACACACACACACACACACACACACACACACACACACACACACACACACACACACACACACACACACACACACACACACACACACACACACACACACACACACACACACACACGACCTCCAAGGAACTTTTGCGCTCCATACTGTCGCTCAAGTACGCCGGCTGAGCAGTAAATGAAAAAGGTAGACAGTCAGACAATCAAGTCTCGGTGTGCACGAGAGCAAAGACACACAGTTTACAGTCGAGCGGCTGGAAAAACTACAACCATTGAACGCCTCGTCACGGATACGGCTGGGAAGGAGAATATCACAGCGATGCCAACAAGGCCTCGGCGTCGCACTTTTCTTCTTCTGCGGCTAAAGATGCAGACGTTACACGTTAGTAAATACCGAAGCTACGATATCAAGACACACACACACACACACACACACACACACACACACTGCTGCAGCTGCAGAAAGAGAGAGGGAGTGAGCGAGGGAGGGAGAAACAAACATACATTTTGCCTCAGCTGTGAGGCCACGAGGCTTTAAAACTCTTGAGCTTTTTTCTTTTTTTTTTTTTAGATGCGATGAACGTTATTGCCGGTTGTGGTAGTCACGGCGATCAGCTTCACAAGACACCATAATGAGTCAATATATGTAAATCTTTACTAGGCAAACACGGTGGGAAACAAAGGCATTTAACTGGTGCTCTCGCCCGCAAGCCTCCAGCGATTCAGCACCGGTAATTTCTCCCCATTGAAAGGAATAATTGCCTGCTATTTGAAGATATTCATGCTCAATTTTTGAAATTAATTTCAATTGGAGGGAAATGTAGAAATGTCAGCTCCAGTGAAAGGGATTTGATTTCAATTATCCTCGCTCAAAGGACTGTGATTTCCAAATACACTTAAGCAAAATTATGACAAGAATTTTTGTTCGGCGAAATTCAGTGTTTAAAGAGCGATTAGGCGATAATGGGGCAGCTTTGAGCCGGCAGTGAATGCAGCCGTCTCCCTCTGAAAGGCACTCAATTATCTCTGATTGCTCCCGCTATAATGTATCAAATAGAGATACCTGCTATTGCCGTAATTTGTGTGAAAATTAACATGCTGCAATTTCCACTAGAGGGAAAAAGGGAGCTCTAATGGGCGCCTGAGCGTACATCAATAAAACGAGGGGAGAAAAAGAGAGAGCGACAGAAAAAGGGAGGGTGGAGGAGGAGCGAGGGGGGGGGGGGGAGGCAAATGAGTGTAAGAGCTAAGGAGGGAGGGGAGGGAGAGAGAATGAAAAGAAAAAAGGAGCAAAGGGGGAAGAAAGCATTGAATAAAAAAAAGGGGAAGAAAAGGAAAAGTCGGGACAGAGATTGGAGACAAAAAAATAGCCTATTTGAGTTAAGCGTTGTCGAGGGAGGGAAGAAGAGAGAGATGAAGAGAGGAAGAGAAAGAAATTTAATTTACTGAAAATATTACAAATTGCACCTGTGCATAACTCCCCCAAATTACCAACCAATCAAGGCAGAGTGCCTATTACTCTCCCATTACATGGAGATCAGATCACGCTCTGAATCTGTGTCCAGGGAGGGAGGGAGGGAGGGAGGGAGGAGAGACGGTCGGAGGGAGGAGAAGAGATGGAGCGACGGGGAAATGTCCCACGATGCAACAGAGGAAAAGGGAACGCAGAGTCGCACAAAAAAAAGAAGAAAGCGATCGTCTCTCTGATATTAGCGTGATTATCTGTGACGATACGAATGGAATGCAGCCGGAGGGATCGGAAGCTAAACGCACCGATGTCGCGTCCGACGTCCGACGTTAAAATAATGGAGGACGGCAGGACGCCTCATCGCTCTCCCGAGTTATTTCAGCGCACACTATTTACCACCAGAGCCACGAAACGGCCTCTCCAGTACTTTGCATAATGGAGGCAATTTAATATGTAAGCTGCTGGGGCTATTAATCTCCGTTGCACCGGCTTGAGAACAGTGTTACCTAATACAGAGAAGTCCGCTCTCTCTCTCTTCTAGAGGTCAGATGTGAGGGCGAGCTGGGTTTAAAACACCTCGCTGAAGGTCGTTTCATCTCAGGGAGTTCAGGGGTTAATCCTCAAGTAGATACATTACAAAATATTTGACGTGGAATTAAAAAAAAAAACATGATTTCATAACACAATTCAATAAATATTCAAAATGCATCTTTTTGTGAAAAGATAGTTTGATGCATGATTTATTTTACAGCTTGTTCTGTGCGTAACACAAGCAGTGAATCATCGAGGATATAGATCGAGCCTGTTAGTCCTGCAAGAACACAGGTCCTCTTTATTAAAGGAAGATTTAATTTAGTTAATTGGATCCAATTGGTTCAACCTTGTCATCGTAATCAGCCGTCCAGAAGCACATAAAAGGAAACGAGTGCAGAGATCAACGACGTGGCGAGAAATGAAGAGAAGCTCCGGGTTTTTGGGGGCGAGAGAGAGCGAGGGACAAAGAGTTAAATGTTTTATTCAGCCTCGCGGGTTTAAAGTGCCGCCGCCGCCGCCGCCTCAGGCACAAGCAACGGCCGCCTAAGTGGCCACGGTGACAGCAGAAATTGGCCTTCTGGTTTACAACCTGTCGCCACAGAGCCCAGACACAGCAACGCAGCCAGAGAGGAGCAGAGCACGCAGGATAGATAGAAAAAACACCACAACAAGAGAGTTCAGGCAAAAACGGATTGGTGTTTGTTTTAAATCCAGTGGTGAAGCTAACAGAGTGTCGGACCCCCAAACACACAGGAGGACGACGACGGGAAGATCACGTTCATCACCGTGTGTGTTTGTGTGTGTGTGTGTGTGTGTGTGTGTGTGTGGTGAAATGTGATACTAATAAGGAAAGATGTGCAGAATTCAGCTCCATAGCACCATCAGCTGGACAAACTCGTACAGAGATCACCAGCGTGCGGCGTGATTGGGCGTTACCTCGCGGCGGAGCGTGGCCCGGCTGCAGGCGGGGCAGATGGGTCCGTGGCGGGAGAAGGCGACGGGCAGACGTCTGGTCCGGTTCTGGCAGGCCTGGTCCTCGCAGACCAGCCAGCCCTGCAGGAGACACAGCACACACATCACTGACCAACCTGTCCAACAGCTTTTACATGAAGAGGTCTTCAACGGGGGTCCGGGACCCCTAGAGGGTCCACAGAGTTACTGCAGGGGGTCCCCGGAATTATTTTATATATGTCCAAAAATCCACCGTAACATGAATACAACATATAAGAAGCAAATATAAATCTTCCCGTTTGTTTTATATTATGTTGAGAAATTGTGATAAAATAGAATTAAAATATGAATCTGTCAACAATTATTAGTTTAATGTCTTAGCATCGTTTACATCCATCATTACAAAGTCCTGTTATACATGAACTATAGGCTGCACTACACATTATTATTGGTTAATAAGGAATGTTATATGGGGTCCCTCCACCAGGACTCTAAAGGCCTTGGGGGTCCCTCCACCAGGACTCTATAGGCCTTGGGGGGTCCTTGAGGATTTTAACGAAAGGTTCTCAAATATGAAGATTTGCTGCGTTTTATTTCATTCCAACAAAACAAAACATTTTAAAAGGTGTCAACTTGAGATATGGGATAAATATAGTTTCAGATACTTCATACACGAAATGATTAAAGAAAAGACGTATTAATTAACCATTCCTTTTCTTAAACCTGCACATGCATGACCAAATATGTCCTGACAGTCAGCTGTTACTCTGGAAGAAGAAGAAACTCAAACAATCAATAAAGTTATTTTTATTTGTTAATTCCCTTTCTAAGATTTATTTTTTTTAGAGCATTCATCAAACTCTTGGAATGCTCCTGTGAAATGACTTTAAATTCTAGCTTTTCCTCGTATAAAAGGATCCACGATGAAAATATCTCATCAGAAAAGCTTTGTGATTACTTAGAAGTAAAAATAAAAAAAGTGCTTGTGTCGCCATTTATTTCGTTGATAAAAAGTCTTCTTAAAAATTTACCCCAAAAAGAATAATAAAAAAAAGAAACTTTTGTTGCCTCGAGACACGTCTGTAATGAGGAAAATCTTTGCTGGAAAATTGTTGCCGCCATTTAGCCGCTCTAATTCTGCACAACAGAAGTGACAAGAAAAGTAGGAAAACGAGGGCTTGTAAAATAAATGTTAAAAAAGCCTGAATGAGCCGGGAGGAGAGGGAAGCGAGGTTTACATTGGGACGCATCTTCAGCTGGCCGACAGGCAAAACGGCAGCAGTTAGGACCCCCGGGGCGAGGCGGTGACCCTGGGCAGGTGCTGTGGTCCAGCCCTCTCAATCTCCAGTATTCTTCTGCCCCCCCACCCCCTCTGCCTCCTATGCCCTGTCATTACTAAGGGGCTTTAAAGGGGAGGAGGGGGGGTAATGCCCAAGTAATGACAGAGCATAAGAGCCACCGCCATCAACGCCTCCCCCCCCCCAATCAATCCATCCATCCCTTCCTTTCATTCACTTAGAATAAACCCACTGCACCTGTCTCTCTCACACATACAGGCATGCACCGATCACCTCATTGATCCGTGCTGTCTGATCAGTTTGGAACAACAGCTAAAAAAGTACATTAAAAAAGCCTCTTCCACTCTTTTAATAACCTGACAGTCTTCAAAAAGAAAAAGTAGGGCAAGTACGTTGCATAAACCCATACAAATAAAATATAAATTAGAATTCTGCTTATGGGAATATCTCCTATGTGGTCGAATCAAACAATAATTAATTACTCCGTGTCCATGGATGTAAACACAGTAACTTAAGTACGTTTTTCATTTAAATGTTTTGATTTTTTTTTTCCTAAAATGACAAAAAAAAAAAAAAAAATTGAAGAAAGAAACAATACAGTCGTATTTGTCCCTTTCAAGTCAGTATTTAGTGAAGGCAACTTTAGCAGTTGAGTTTGTGATCAGAAACACGTTTTTTGAAGCTGTTAACGTGCAGGTTTAGTTGGTTTTGGGCTTTTTTGTGGACTATTGAACTACATAATTGAACTACCAGCAACTGGCTGCATCATCATCGTGAAAGTTTGAGCAAACAATTAATGCTTTGTAAAATAAAATAAAAATAAACACGTAAAATGACGTGGAGATGAAGGGTTAACACGTGGCCTTGCAGCGAGCCTCGACGTGGCAGAAAGAAGACAAGATCATTTTTCTAATCCGGTGAAATAAAGCACGTCGTCTTCTATCCGTTACACTCTCACAGCAAACCTGCACATTATACTGGAAGTGTGATTATGCAACAGGAAATGTGAGACACACACACACACACACACACACACACACACACACACACACACACACACACACACACACACACACACACACACACACACACACACACACACACACACACACACACACACACACACACACACACACACACACACACACAGACACACACACACTCCTCCAAATGAAAACCAAACAACACATTTCACACACAAACATATGTCCCAAATCAATTAGAAAGTCCCAGAGTTCACAGCTTCACCCACAATCCCCGGCTCCAGGGCTAATTATATAAACGCCTCTGCCAGCTCTCGTACAAAGAGCCGAGCATCATGGGAAATGAGAGCCCGCTATCGCCGTCTCTGATAAAGACACACGCGGGACAATAGGTTCACGGCCGTCGGAGATAAGGAGGACGAGAGCGACGGGCGGCTTTTTTATTTATTTATTTTTTATTTTATTTCTTATGACACAAGCCTTGGCACACACTCCGGTTCCCATGGGACTCACAAGAGGAACACCCACACACACACACACACACACACACACATATTAATCACTTCCCATTCACGCATTAAAATGATTTAATAACACACACAATAATAATAAAAAAAAAACTCAAGTGCCCAGGACTGAAAATAAAATCTACCCACAATGCCCTTGTGCTCTGCTACTGTGACCCAAAACCCACTAACACCCACACCCACACCCACACACAGACACAGACACACACACACACACACAGACACAGACACAGACACACACACACACACACACACACACACACACACACACACACACACACAGACACAGACACAGACACACACACACACACACACACACACACACACCCACACACACACACACACACACACACACACACACACACACACACACACACACACACACACCCACCCACCCACACACCCACACACACACACACACACACACACACACACACACACACACACACACACACACACACACACACACACACACACACACACACACACACACACACACACACCCACACACACACACACACACACACACCCACACAGACACACACAGACACCCACACCCACACAGACACACACAGACACACACACACACACACACACACACACACACACAGACACACACACACACAGAAAACAGAAATCAAAGTGGGATTGCCTGCAGCAGACACACAGATTTAAAACCAAGGAGCACCAGAGGAGCGAGGCAGGGGAGGAAAATAAATAAATAAATAAATAAAAAGGCATTTTGGCGGTGCGAGGGTGGGGGCCGCGGGGGTGTACAGTCGAACGTGAAGTATAAAGGCTCATAATTACATAATTACTGCACTGGATACCTGACACACTGAATGCAGACCTCAAACGAGTTCCCACATAATTTAACCAAATAAAGGCGAGAAAAGACCACAAGCCTTTTCTCTTCTCTTATCAGATTATTATAGAGATGAAACTATTTATGGATTGATAACATCATTTTCTGCTGGATCAAGTAGCGTTAATAAGGGGCTGCAACTAATTACTCATTACCACTATTAATTAATATGCTGATTATTTTCTCAATGACTCCATTAATGGTTTGTATTATGGCAAAAACAACTCCAAGAGCACGAGGTGACATCATTAAATGTCTTTCATTGGTCAAACAACTAAATATATTTAATTAACTATAATAGAAGTTCAAGAAAGGCAGACAATTCTCACATTTGAGAGGTCTGGAAGCATCAAATTCACATTTTTATGAGCAAAATTACTTAAATGATTATCAAAATACCTGCAGAGTCATATTCTTTGGACCAACTGATTATATATATTATATTTTATATTAAATTATATGATTATATCAACTCATCTTTGCAGCTCTGCTGAGGAATGTTTCACTATTTGATTCCACTTTAGTGAATAAACAAACGGGTAGTTTTAATTATAGGACCACACCAGTCTAAGATACTGGTCAGAGTATTCCCAGTATGAATATGAGGAAGACGTACTGGGAAGTCCATTCATGAATGTTGAGTCATATCAGTACGGGCCTGAAACTCACTGGAGTCCAAGGTGTAACTTTCAGCCAATTGTTGACCTCCTTTATACTTTGGCTCCGCCCTCTGAGCTGTCAATCACAGCAGAGCCAAGAGAGCCGAACTTTACTACGCCTGGAAAAATAGTTCCTCCCAAGAACTGAACTTTTAACTGGAATTCTCAGTATATTATACTATACTATGATATACTATTATTCATATTTAAGAAGTACATTCTGTTAATGTACCATCTACTGATGATCTATTAATCGTTTCAGACCGAGTGGAGAAGCCTCTCTGACATGACTCCTGCAGCAGAGGAATTCACCTGCCACATGCACACGTACGTGCACACGTACGTGCACACATACGTGCACACATACGTGCACGTGCACACCAGAAAGAGCTCTTCACAGTTTTTAGTGCTTCAGCAGTCAACACTTCCTAAAACTCAGCTCAGCTCTAAAATGAATAATAAAAAAAAAAATCGGTCTACTTCACAGACAAGAACTCCCTCTCTCTCTCTCTCTCTCTCTCTCTCTCACACACACACACACACACACACACACACACACACACACACACACACACACACACACACACACACACACACACACACACACACACACACACACACACACACACACACACACACACACACACTGAATAGAGCTCAAACGGTTCCACTTTGTACCTCCTCTGCTTAATCAAAGCTACTCTATTCAACAATTTGACCTTTTGTTCAAAACAGGATTATCACCTTCTCTGGTCTTCATTCACCCTTTCTCTTTCTCCCTCCCCCCCTTTCTTCTCTTGCCCCCTCAGCCCGTTTCCAGGGGCGACCCGCATGACGAGGGTAATTGCAATAATTTGTTAAATGCCATGGCAACGGTGGTTAGATGGGAGGGGTTACCCTAAAAAAAAAAAAAAAAAAAAGGAAAGAAGAATCAGATGGTCCAGGAAACAGGCAAATCTCTCATTTAGCCAAAGACAGCGGAGGATGACAACAGTGTGTGTGTGTGTGTGTTTATGAGTGTGTGTGTGTGTGTGTGTGTGTGTGCGTAAGAGAGTGAACAAGTGTTTGCCCATTCTCAGGGTGCTGCTTTATTGATAATGGTAGGGATGGGAGGGGGGGACAGGAGGCAATTTCACTAATGATTAATGTCTCTGTGGTCCTAGTTTAGGACGCCAACACACACCCATACTCGTGTACACACACACGCACACACACGCGCACACACACACACACACACACACACACACACACGGAGGTGCGGAGCTTTCACTCTATCTGGCCAGACAAACAGCTCTATTTGAACTCTCCCTCGGCCTGAAAGGAATCCTTAATTACACAATATTACCCCTCTTCATTGCCCCGCTGTGTGTGCTGTGTCTGCTGCTGCTGCTCAGCCTCCAGTGGTGTGTCTGTGTGCGAGTGTGTTGCCGTGTGAGGTGTAAGTATTCAGTGGTAGCAGCTGTTTCACACATCGTGACAAAAGGGGATGAAGGGGAGGGAGGAGGGGGGACTCGCTCCCCGCACATTCACCAAACTAATTGATTTCTGTTCAGCACTGTGGGAGAGTTACCCCGACACACACACACATATACACACACACACACACTTTTACAGCATTCCACTCACTCGAGACGAAGGTGTTAGAAACCACCGGGAGAGATTGAGAGAGAGAGAGAGACAACACAGGCATCCAGTTCACTTCACCATCAGTTCTTACACAGAGATCCCTCCATCATCACAGAAAGAAGATCCGTCAACATAATAATATATCCAGGGTTCCTCCACCTTCTCCAAAGTCACATTCAAGCACTTTCAAGGTGCATTTCCATGCTTTTCCAGCCCCTTCCAGCTGTGGTAAACTCCATATTTGTATCAATCCAATGGTCAGTATTCAGTCTACTTATGATGTCACTTGTTCATCACATTAAATGAGATGTTATTGTCCTCTAAACAACCAACATGATGTTTGGAGACAGCTTTTTACAGAAGGACCACAAATGAAAGGAAAACTAATTCCACTAACAGATCCACAGAAATATAATCACCAACTATTTTCATCATCTGTTCATCATCAAAAGTCATTTTTCATAAAGAAATGTCAGAAAATGCTGTTTTCAGTCCAGAAAATATGGAGATCTTCTTTTCTCTGTTCTATCATAGATGTCATCACATACAACACACATTTCAAGACCTTTATTCTAAATCCAAGCACTTTTCAAACCTTTGAAAACACCACAGTAAATAAATGGTCGATATGAAGTACAGACCCAAAAAATATGACTTGGGAATTTTTACCCAATTTTTGTGGCCGTCATCCTGTACTTCTATCTGTAGAAAACCATCCAGATCTTTTTGAGACACGTCCACAAAAAAGCAATTTTACGTGTAAAGATCAAGCAGAACCAAATCTGCTTGATCTTTAAAGTAGAATCCGGTTTTTGATTGGTTGTATTTTAAGTTCCAATGAGCCACCTTTTCCCCGGATGTATTGTTTAAATTCAACCTTATGACCGTAACAAAAAAAGGAGCGCATGTTAAACTTTGAATTCCAAAGTAAGAATTGCCATTTAAGTATTTCTATGGATCATACCCCTTTGAATCTTTTCTGGTGCTCTTTGCGTTTCGTGAGTTTAATGTGCTCTTTGGTTGAAAATGTCAGCGCGAGTGCCCTGCTGAGGTTTCCCTCCGTCTCCCAACCAACATCTTTCTCTTTTTGACGGCTTCTATTATCATCGCTGAACCTGTCGAACCCCACATCGCGTTAAAGTCCGGCCCTTTAATAAACACTTAGCGGAAGGTCAATTTTCACAACTTTTACCCTCTGAGCTTGTATTTTGTCAGCGGAAACAATCATTTATTTAAGGAACGTGTTGCTTAAAAAGGGACTAAACATGTACAATAAGTGTATATTTATGATCAGATGAATACATTTGTAACGGTGGAAAAGATGCAATTTCCCTCAGAAGAAATACGCCTGGCCAGCTGTGCCGGGCTAATAAGTTGCAGCACTGAATGAAGTCCATTTGCGGCCGAGCAGGTGGTCGAAGATGTAAAAAATGCACAAATGTTTTTTTAATGCGTTTGTGCACAGAAACACTCACCGAGTAGTACTTCTTAACGTGGCGACGGATGTCCAGCAGCAGTTTGTTGCTGACGTTGACGGCAGCGTCGACGGGGCAACTGCTGCAGGAGACGTGACAGCAACGCAACAAGCTGGGCTCCAACTTTAATCCCTAAGGGGGAAAAAAAGGAAGATTCATTTACAAACATACAGAATCTCTTGTTTGTGGAATTGAAAGCTGGTATTAAAGTCTCATTAAGGGCAATTTCCCAATGTTAGTTGGCTATTTCTTTACATTTATAATGCATTTTTATTGCATACAAACACAGACTTGCTGTGGAAGTTTATTGACTCTGCAAGGATCTACTTTGTGTTGAATTCCCTTCCCCGCTTTATCGCCGATGACTTTCTACAGGTCACAACTTATTTACCGTATTAAATATACATGTTCTCTACGGCCCAGATGTTAAAGCCAACATCGGACTTCCTCACTAGAGACATCCAAGACCACCTGCATGCAGTCTTGGACCGGTTGTTGTGGTCTGCACAGGTCTACGATCACTGCCTGAATTAACCTCAACCTCATTCGGGGACTGCACCACGATTAAATGGGACTAAATGCTGGCGTGTGAAACCGCCCTCAGCTAACCCTTAGATACAATTTGGTAACCTTACTTATATAGAGGGGTGAAGGTTTACATTTTTTCCACCAGATTTCTAAGAAATCATGTTTTCAGACGGCACCATAATCGCCGAACTCATCGAGAATTTACCGCAAAAAAAAATCTGAAACTGGATGTTAACGCCAAGATGCAGATTATTAATCAGTTTTCTAGAGAGCGAAATCTTTAAAGAGACAGTATTTTCCATCAGGACGGCTTGATGCTCGCCTAATTCTGCAAGTGTGTCCATTCACAACAACCAGAAACACGTCTCTTCCAGTAAAACACAGCCCTTAATCATATGTTCTGTTAGTGTATGCTGCATCATGGGAGTTGTAGTTAACATCTCACATTGAAGCTCTCTCAAAGAGCCAGCTGTTTTCTAACACGGTAACATACATCCTTGAAAACAAGAAATACCAGATTTTTCAACCAATCCACACGTCTGACTCCTCTAATATGCAGAAACACACATTTAGCCTCTTCATCTCGGTCTCTTTCCTCCTCTTCATTTTGATTCCCCCCCCCTGACTTCTCTGGATGAAAGCAGCCTCCCTCCCTCCCTCCCCCCCCTCTTCCTCCTCCTTCTCCTCCTCTTTTATCTCCACTTGTTTCATTCCAAACTTTGTTTTTGATAACAGGACTCTCCCTCCCCCAAAACAGGTTGCCAGTTAATTTACGGTTGTGCAATTAAAGGAAAATATGAAAACATAACATTTAACACTCCTCCAAATCGTCTTTAACCGTCGCATATCTGCACTTTAACTTTTTTTATCTGAATATTGCCCCTTTTTTTCCCTACAGTGGTGCTAATACCCCGTTGTATAAAACAACCCTCGACAAAGCTGGAGAACAATTTTAAAATCCCGAAGTCTCGGCCTAAACACGAACATTAAAACCTGAACTCAGGGAAATCCCTGCAGCTCCATCCAGCTTTTCTTCCTCCCCCCCTCCACCCTTTATCTCCCCCCTCCACCCTCATCAAACAACTTTCCTCCTCTGTCTGTCCTCCATCATCCATCAGTGCCGCCTCCGACCATCTCTGGCTGTGTCAGTGGTGGAGTCAAGGCCCATCTGTCCTCCCCTCTCACTGAGCTGTTAGACCATGTTCACCACCCTAATTAACTTACTGTCTTATCCGTTTCTCTCCCTGTGTGTGTGTGTGTGTGTGTGTGTGTGTGTGTGTGTGTGTGTGTGTGTGTGTGTGTGTGTGTGTGTGCGCATACCGGCTGACGCACGCTGGAAAATTAACCAGTGATCACACAAAAGCCTGGTTTGTTTAGTCTGAAGTTTGGCTTCATGCAAACCAAATATTTCAAGACCGTAAACAGGGTTCCTCCACCTTCTCCAAAGTCAAATTCAAGCACTTTCCAAGCATTTCCAGGTGCATTTCCATGCTTTTCCAGCCCCTTCCAGCTGTGGTAAACTCCATATTTGTATCAATCCAATGGTCAGTATTCAGTCTAGTTATTATGTCACTTGTTCATCACATTAAATGAGATGTTATTGTCCTCTAAACAACCAACATGATGTTTGGAGACAGCTTTTTACAGAAGGACCACAAATGAAAGGAAAACTAATTCCACTAACAGATCCACAGAAATATAATCACCAACTATTTTCATCATCTGTTCATCATCAAAAGTCATTTTTCATAAAGAAATGTCAGAAAATGCTGTTTTCAGTCCCTCAGATATGGAGATCTTCTTTTCTCTGTTCTATCATAGATGTCATCACATACAACACACATTTCAAGACCTTTATTCTAAATCCAAGCACTTTCAAACCTTGTTTTCAAGGATTTCCAGCACCCGTATGAACCCTGCTGATTGAGCAAAACATTCCAGCTTATCTGCTGAAGCGTGTCATGATATCAACCTTAAGATAAAGCTTTTTAATTTAATGTGAAATGATCTCTCCTCCAGCAGGAGGACAGGAGGTCGACGGTTTTTATTAGAATCTCTCAGACGAGAAAAAGCTGCAGCTCTGCTCCTCATTAGAAGCCGTAACACACACAAACGCACACACACGACCTTGGCCTGACAAATGGTAGGAGATCACAGTGTGTGTGTGTGTGTGTGTCCAAAGAGCAGCAGGGGTTAAGGAAAGGCTTTTCAAGTTGCGGAGTCCAAACTATGCCAATGAAAACAGAGTCCGTATTGGAGCCAGGCAGCTGTCTAAAAATACAGACAGAGACACAATATGGAGGATGACGAAATGCCTCTCGGACTCTTCATCCACGTCTGAACCGCTCAACCCCTTAAAACATAGATTTATGTGGCTGTGAAATGTGAATAACAGTGGGAGTTGGAAGAATAAGGCTTTGGCCAATAATAATAACAATAATGAACACCATTTTCAGGGATTTGTTTAAATTAGGAAGTTTTAAATTATTGGCTATTGGCCGTGTTTAACGGAGACGGGGACGAGCATTTTCTACATCAGGATTCATTCATTTAAATCAGAAGACCCCCAAGGCCTATAGAGACCTGGTGGAGGGACCCTCAAGGTCTATAGAGACATACTGGAGGGACACCAAGGTCTATAGAGACCTACTGGAGGGACCCCCAAGGTCTATAGAGACCTGGTGGAGGGAAACCCTATTACATATCATATAATGTTCCTTATTAACCAATAATAATGTGTAGAGCAGCCTATAGTTCATGTATAACAGGACTTTGTAATGATGGATGTATACAATGCTAAGACATTAAAATAATAATTGTTGACAGATTCATATTTTAATTGTATTTTATCACAATTTCTCAACATAATATTAAACAAACAGGAAGATTTATATTTGCTTCATATAGGTTTTATTCATGTTAAGGTGGATTTTTGGACATATTTACATTTTTTGTAAGGAAAAAAAGTTTGGGATCAAATAATTTTAAATCTCTGATTTAGAGTGTCTTTTTTCAACTTTTTTTGCCGTAAATGTTCAGCTTTTCTAAAGCCAAACGTGAAAATATGTGAATGGAAAAACATTGAATTTCAGAAGGTGAATTTCCTACAGTTTTATGGGAACATATCTGATATTAAAGGTGCTCCATTATGAAGACGTGTGGAAACCCAGCAGGAGATGAATGAAACTTGGACTCACGGCTCCCTCGAAGACGCTGTCGTACACGTTGTCCGTGCTGCACTGAGGGCAGGTGAAGGTGAACCTCTCGCAGTCTTTGTAGCGCTCCTCGTCGGTCAGCTGGACCGGAGCTCCCAGCGTGCTGTCGGCCTCTTCCTCCCTCTGGTACTGCTGGTGAGCCCGGAACTGGCTCGGGTCCAGACCTGGTTTGCATAAAAAAAAAAAATTAAAAAAAAGTCAACTCTGGTTCATACACTGCAGAATGTTTTAAATCCTGATTTTCATTTACACTCGGAGCAGACAGAAATAGCCACTTAATTTTTTATGGCTATTAGACAACAATGAGACGTCTATTTTATGCTTTTATGAGGCCGTTGTGATATTGGGTTTGACAGCTTTTCTATGTTTGGCTGCCTCAGCTGTCAACAGACGATAAAGCGGGAACTTTGACTAATGCTAACACATACATAAAGAGAGATTAGGACCATCACTCAGAGTAAGCTGTGCCCCACAAATACCTCATGGCCCGTCTGTATTTATATGATAGCACGTCGCCCCAAAGGAGACATTTTAATCACCATGAGAAGTCGACGTCTGCAAACCTCTAATTCAATACATTTCACTCATTGTTTTTAAATGAACACTTCCTAACTCACCGAGCCACGTGGCGATGAGCACGGCGTCGATGCCCTCGATGGGGTCACAGATGCGGGACACCACAGGGTGGACCTGCTGGGCCAGGTAGTACTGGTTGTCCAGACTGAGACCCTCCTGCTTCTGGAGCTGCTCCAGAGCGTAGGCTCTCTGACTGGCTGCCAGCGTGGAGCCGTCCTACGGGGAAAAAGACATGCAGGTAGATTTAACTTTATTCTAGGGGCGGAAAGGCAAGGCAATTTATCTGTATAGGACCTGATAACAACAAGGTAATTCAAAGGGGTTTACATCAAACATTAAAAGCATTGGAAAGAAACAAATAAACAATCAAAACAAGCAAATTAAATTAAATTAAAGACATATTCAAAAAAAGAAGATATTTTTACTGGGACGATTTTCAAAATCCATATTTCTCAATATATTTCTATTTATGTACAACTTTTCAATGCAGGTGAAATAAATGTAAGACTTACATTTAATGTGCCTTGTTTTTTGTGAAATGTGTTGTATTGTCTCTTGAAGAGTAAAATTCAACTTTTGTTTTTGTTTTAGAAGGAATAAAAACACAATAATCGATAAATCGCATTACAAATCTAATCGGCACCCAAGTATAGTGATAAAATCAAATCACAACCTCTACTTTATACTATAGTTCACGCTGAAATATCTATCTTTGGATACTCTTATTTTGATATATATATATATATATATATATAAATATATATATATTTCTCAATGTTTCTCGTATTCCAGGATTTTAATGATTACATGTTAAAATAAAAAGAAGATTAAAACCCTAAAGTGACTCCAGCGTCTCCTCCTCCTTCACACACACCTTGCAGATAATGTAAGACACCGTGTCTCCGGATTTGACCCGGCGACCCCCCTGCGAGTTGATCCACAGAGCCACGTGGACGTGAGGGAGGCTCTTCTTATCCGGGTAGTCCTGAGGGTCTTTGGTCAGAGCCTGGAGAGGAGAAAGAGCGATGAACAGATGAGTAACAGCAAAAAGGATGAACCCAACGATGAACACACACCCGAAAGATTCATTTTCATATTCACCTTGTGTATCTCAAACTGGCTGTGCGGTACGGTTCCGGCGGCCACGTTCTCCCCCACCTCCACCAGGTGTTTCTGGATGTTCTCCACGATGACATCACGGCTCTGGTCCGACAGGATTTGTCCGATGACGTAGCTGTGCGAGCGAGAAGGAGAGGAACACACATTTACCTCGTGTTTAACGGCTATTTCTAAAAGTACGATGGCGTATTAGGGCTACTGTAGAAATAAAAAACGGAGCCGAGAGAGGGGGCAATATTCAGAGGAAAAAAGTCGTAAATTTGCGACTTTAGAATGTCGTTAATTTGCGAGTTTATTACGACAATTTGTCCTCATATAAATAAAAAGCAACAATAAGCATCAACATCATCACCCTAAGGACCTTAACGAGGCGTGTTGGGATGGATTCATTCGCAAAATTAATTTGTACATTTGTGGGAAGTTAGCTAGCATAAATGCAGGTTGTTAGCATTGTAATAAATTGGCAAATTTGCCACTGTTATAAACTCGCCCCCCTCTCTGGGCTCCGTTAGTTTTTTTCCCTCCAGTGGCCCCGATACGCCGCCGTATAAAACAGATACTTAAATCCCGACTTTTATCCGACGTACTTGCCACATTCCTTGGCCAGGTCGCACCAATCCCTGCGGACGATGTCCAAGCCTTTGAGCTCCTGCTTGACTCCGTATCGCCCGTCGCCCTGGTTCTCCACCACCAGGGCGGCGTACTTCTTCTTCTTCAGCAGCAAGAGCGACTTAAACACGCCGTCGATGTCGATCTCCAGCAGTTTGTAGAGCTTGTTCACTTCCGCCTTCACCTGGGAATCAAACACACACATTTTATATAAATATATAGAAATACTTATGCATTGAGTGATGATGTCAAAGCCACCTTCTCCGCTGGGTGAACATGTGGGAGACAAACACACCTTGTTGCCGAGTTTGTAGACTTCTTCCAGAGATCTGCTGTTGGTGTTGATCATGATGGAGTCCGTGTCTCCGTAGATAACTTCCAGATTCATCTGAGTCACACGAGAGGAAAACGACATGAAAAAAAAAAACTCCCACATGTATTATATTAGCAGAATATCTGTCTTATACAACACTAAATTTACTTGAATACTTGCAATCACTCGTACTTGCTGTATAAAATGCTGCTGTGCAGCTTTATAATGCTGGTGTTTTTATTTTAATGTAATATTTGTTCTTTTAGATATTCTTTTATGTAGGTTTATAATTATGTGATATGTGTTGGTCTGTCATGTTGTGTGTATTTATCTATCTTTATATCCTTATCTTCCTTTTCTCTTATCCGTAAGCCTATCTCTGTGCTGCTGTAACATTAAAAAACAAACTATTTAAACTCATCATAAACAGGATATACATTTATCTGAAGGTATATCATTTAGAACATATATTTTTTATTATATTAGTGTGTTAATTACCCACCTTCTGAACCAGGTCTTTGGTGTGCATCAGAATCTAAATGAGAATACAGACGCAAGTAAACAAACAATGATTAAATATTACAGTTTCCATGTTATTCATTCTGTGTGTGTGTGTGTGTGTGTGTGTGTGTGTGTGTGTGTGTGTGTGTGTGTGTGTGTGTGTGGTTGTGTGTGCGTGTGGACATTAGAGCAGAGCAGGTGACTTGCTTTTTAAATCGGGGATAATTGGCTAAGAGGGCAATTATGAGAGCGTACTGTGACAGGCGTCCTTTCAAACCCATGCACACACACACACACACACACACACCGAACAACCACACACACACACAACCACACACACACACGCTGCACCTTAATGACTCGTAATGGCCTTCGTCACCCACAGAGTGAGTGACGGACAAATAAGAGAATTCCGTTAACGCGGGTTTGTCCAACATGTGTGTGTGGTTGGTGTGTGTGTGTGTGTGTGGTTGGTGTGTGTGTGTGTGTGTGTGTGTGTGTGTGTGTGAGTGAGGGGGAGATCTGAGCAGCGGAGGGATCTCAACAGGTGGGCCCTCCCGCCCCCCACCAGAGGAGGGGAGGGCAGGATGAGGGCTCCGGGCCGGCTAATCTGGGGGGGTCGGCGGGCTGGAACGCGGTGTGACCTGTCACCAGCAATCTGCTCCTCAATCAACCGCGGCTGCATATACTCGCATGCCGCCTCACACTGTGCTCCGTGTGGGGACAAGGACGCGGCTATTTCAGAGTGTGAGGGCGGGTCGGGGGCTGCGGTGGGACCCGTGGGTGGGGGTTTCATGGGTGTTCCACTCCCTGAAACCAGAGTGGGACTTAAGCATGCTTTATGGGCTGCTACATACCACTGTACGGTGGAAGCGGACGAGGGGGGGGGAGTTTGAGTCATTCACAGAACAGCCCCCTCCATTAGGGGACTGCAGTCAAGGTCAAGGTCTCACCGCAAACACACATTCACAATCACACACACACACAGGGATGTTGGCATACGCACAGACGCGCTAAACTGTGCTGCTAAGCTTTAATGCAGACAAAACGACTCGCCCGCTTAGTTCGGGGACTAAAACAGAGAGTGGGACGATTAACCAAGTCTTACAACCGGCTCAGATTGAGCGTACGATGAAATAAAACCTGCCTGAAGTCGTGGCTAACATCCGGGCTAAACCCCCCCCCCATCACTTTAAATTAGCAGCTGGCAGCAAATAGCCTCGACATAAACCACAAATTCACATAACGTCATACTGGAGACCATAAACTTTACTGAGGTAATAAACGAAAGGGGGTCATTTTCTCACAGACTTCGTTTTTGCAAACCGGAGGAGTCGCCCCCTGATGGCCGGTAGAGGGAATGCAAGTTTACATCCCAACGTGTGTCAACGCCTCGTTAAGGTCCTTAGGGTGATGATGATGCTTATTGTTGCTTTTTATTTATTTATATGAGGACAAATTGTCATCTTATGGGTGTTTATTGATCGGGGCGGTTGGGCTAAGATGCTAGCGGTAGCTTTCACTTGTTGTCATAGCAACGGCAAACATCCGGTGTTAGCGGAACCAAGCAACTTGTTTATATCTGCTATGACAAGTTCCTTCCAGAATATTGCCTACTTCTCTCAGCTCCATTTTTTTTCTTCTTCTTTTTTTCTCTACAGTGATGCGACGTCGTATTAACGGGATAATATCATGAATTTCTTTTGGCCGGGATAATCATGACGTGAAATGTGAACTAAGATTTGATCACTTTTCCACCATGTTGAAACAGGAAATAAAGAGGAGTGAGACAGAAGAGGAGGCTGGAATGATCAGAGAATAGAAGCAAGGAAAAGGGCAGAGAAGTGACGAGTAGAGCGACGGGTGGAGGGGGGAGAGAGAGAGCGACAGCAGCAACGTGAAGGCGAGGGAGAGAGAGAGAGAGAGAGGGGGCGGGCGAGGCGAGAATGCGTTGATGTAATTGATGTGTGGACTCATTTAGACAGGTTTTCCATCCGCCGTCAGTCCCGGCGGGGACGCTTTCAGGAATGAGCCCGTGTGAAAGACAAGTCGTTTGACCATGATGCGAGCGCTCCGCCGTCTTTTTAAGACAAACACACGGCGCCCACCGGGAGGGACGGAGAGAGTGTACATCGTCCCTCCGATGACATCACTAGTCAGCGCCGTGCATGCCGCTCATACTGGGGTGAAAAAGCCCGGCTCGTGTTACTTATGATCCCGACGACGCGTCCTTGAGTCGTACAAAAAGGCATCGTTAATGTAGAGCTGCAAACATTACCCCAATTAGTTTGAATTATCGTTTATTTTATATATCCACATAACTTCCCTGCTTCTAGTTCCTCGGATGTCAATATCTGCTGGTTTTTTCTACTCTTTTTTTGGCTGTAAACTGTATTTGCTAAATAAATTAATCTAAATATATATATTCTTTATTTAAATCTCAACCCAAGAGAGAAAAGAAATCCCAATAACCTCAAATCTTTAAAAATAAAATTAAAATATGCTCTGATTTGTCGAGATTTTAAGCAGCATTAAATGTTATTATCTGAAACACACAAAACAACAATGAAAATACACATTGTGCCTTCTTCCTGATATATATAGATTTTAAATAAAGCTGCGTCTTGCAGCAGATTCGAGTCTCGGACCCGACAGTAGTTCCCTCAGTGTTTCAACACAGACAGCTTACAGGTGACATTTTCACTCTGTGCTCCCCCATAATGTACTGAAGGATCTGCCGTGAGACTGGAGGACACGTACTTTACGGCGTCTGACCCTGCCAATGCTGCTAAAAGATGTAGTTGGGTTAAGTGGCGCTACAGTCGTCTGCAAACACTCGAAGCTGCCAACGGAGCGAAGGAGGGAGACGACCGCGGAGCAACGGGGTTCACCACAAATCTGCTCCAGCTGACTGCAGGGTCGCTCCACCTCCACCAAAGGCACATTCAAGCACTTTCCAAGCATTTCCAGGTGCATCTCCATGCTTTTCCAGCACCTTCCAGCTGTGGTAAACTCCATCTTTGTATCAATCCAATGGTCAGTATTCAGTCTACTTATTATGTCACTTGTTCATCACATTAAATGAGATGTTATTGTCCTCTAAACAACCAACATGATGTTTGGAGACAGCTTTTTACAGAAGGACCACAAATGAAAGGAAAACTAATTCCACTAACAGATCCACAGAAATATAATCACCAACTATTTTCATCATCTGTTCATCATCAAAAGTCATTTTTCATAAAGAAATGTCACAAAATGCTGTTTTCAGTCCCTCAAATATGGAGATCTTCTTTCCTCTGTTCAAGCACTTTTCAAACCTTGAAAACACCACACTAAGTGAGTCAAGTGTTTTTCAAGGATTTCCAGCACCTGTACGAATCCTGTGACAAGTAACCCTAAAATCAGGGTTTTCAGAACAGATAAATAAGCAAAATCAGGGGTCAAAACCATGTAAACTTGTAATATCTGACTGTAAAAATCTGAATATTCACAGTTTGCATATGGACTTTCTAATGTGGTGCTTTCAGCGGCGTCTCGTGTCTTCCATGTGCACCTGTGTGTGTGCACGTCGTTCCCATTAGCGGTGCGATATTGCACCCTGTCACGCTAATTGATGAGCGGTTCAGCCTTGTTGTGATATCTGCACCCCCCCCCCCCCCAGCTGTTGCTCAGCTATTTGCTGGCCTTATCTAGAAGGGGGATTTACGTGTCTTGTTGTGATGTCGCTCTTTCATCCCCCCCCCCCACCACCACCGCCTGCCTGCTACTCAAAATATCTTTTGTCTTGCCAGCCTGTCATTTTAAATAAGAACACGGGTCTTAACTGATCCACATTGGATGAGTGACAAATGGTTTTACAGATTGAAAGAAGGCAATAACGATAATACAGAGATACACACAGATAATACCCCCGTTCACCCCCTCCCCCCTCCCCGATCAGCAGATCAGAGGGGGCATGTTAAACCTCGGTGTGGAGAGGACCCTTGTAAAAAGAGCTTCGGGGCAGCAGGACGATTGTTTTGAAAAGCACTCAGCTGAAAAGCATTTTGGGATGACAGTCGGTCGACTGAAATAGCACCTGTAGAGGAACACACCACTGTCAGGGGGGGGGAGGGGGGGCATCTCTTACTAGCACAATCTAACACACACACACACACACACACACACACATATATACACTCTCACAAACACACTCACACACACAGATGATGCATAAAATATTTGTAGACTATCTTCTGTGTGAACTCTGAGAACCAAAATCCTTCTTTCACTTGCATGCAAAGATGCATGAATGCAAACACACACACACACACACATATATACACCCACCCACTCACACACACACACATACACACACATACACACCCACCCACACACACCTGTCCTGGCAGATGCCATCGCCGTGTTCTCATGTCTGCTACCAGAGAGGGTCAATCCGTTGCAAAGCTGCGTCTGATTTAAAACAACCGGCTGAGATCACGAACGCCGCCGGTCGTTGGGAATAACTCCACGGTGACACGGCGATCCTCTCCGCCATCGGCCAATTAACAACGTGGGTGCACATCGCGGCGTGTCACTTAGTCCGGCGAAGCGGTCGCCGACCATAATGCATAATGCATGCGTCCTCTAAGTGGCCAAAGGGCTCATTTAAATGTGATATTTGAGATAGCAGGCAAATTAATGATGCTGCTGCTTTACACGATTCATCCCATCATAGATAGATAGATAGATAGATAGATAGATAGATAGATAGATAGATAGATAGATAGATAGATAGATAGATGCATTAAAAATGAAAATAAATCAGCTATTGCAGGTAGAAATATGTTTTGCAAGCTACAATTTCCTAACTGCCCTAAAGTCAAGGTGGAATAAACGTCAGCGCGTTTGTTATATTTTTAGTTGACAGTAGATTAGAGGATCAAGTTCATCAGGTCATGAATCAGGAAATGTTCAGATGTTTAATAGAAGTGAGCAGCATCAGCTACGTGTAAAGCCACGCACCAATTACCCTCTAATTTACAGCTCTCCCCCTCCTCCCGTTAAACGCACCACACGGTCGGATCAATCCCTAATGAATTGTAATTCCTGCCCCGTTAGCCGCCGCTCTCCCACGCGGCCTCATTAGCGAGCGCAACCGAAGTCGCCGCTCGGATTGTGGAGCCGCGTCCAGACGAGCTAATGTGGCCAAAATAGCAGCGCCGCCGCTCCCATGTGACTATTTGTTAAGTCCACTCGTATCAGGGAGTAAAGCTGCTGCTCTCCGGGACTACCATGGAAACACACACACACACACACACACACACACACACACACACACACACACACACACACACACACACACACACACACACACACACACACACACACACACACACACTTATATATTCTTAAATCTAATTCGGGGAAATGTAAAAATGACCCTGGTGATTCGGAGACTGCAGGAGTGATTGAGACCCTGAATGAAAGAAACGGAGGCAACAATATTTACACACACACACAAACACACACACACACACACACACACACGCGGTGCTGTTGGTATTCCGGCGTCTAATTCGGGGAAATGATTTGTGATTCTCCGAGACGAGAGAAATGATACAGAACCTGAACGAGGGACGCCGGTGGGGGGGCAACAATATTTACTTAGACTTCATTACAAGCACACACACACACACACACACACACATAAGAGAGGAGGGGGGGTTAACCTAAACCGAACTTTGACCTCTCCACACCCTCCGGGCTCCGTTACCCAAGCCCACTTCTATCCCCTCGGTCCGCGTGCCGTCCAATAATGTGAACTACGAGCTCCTGTCAGGCTGTTTTTAAACACAAGGACAAGGAGACTCAATTACAAGCAGAACGGCTTTCGGGAGTCACACACACACACACACACACACACACACACACACACACACACACACACACACACACACACACACACACACACACACACACACACACACACACACACACACACACACACACACACACACACACACACACGCTAATGGTTGTCAGATTTGCTGGCAAAAGGGGGGGGGTCAAAGGGGTCAAACCAATCTGCGTTCCACAACAATCAACGGCTTCAACCAGAGGAGGGGGGAGGGGAGGGGGGGCGCCGTCGTTAACATCACTCGATTAGGAGGAAGTCTTCCAAACCGAGAGGTTATTAAAAGTGGAAATTCTGCAAATTATAAAGATACCAAAGAAGAAAGACGAGCAGACGCCCTTCGACTTGATGACTAGCGACAGTCAGGGTTCCTCCACCTTTTCCAAAGTCAAATTCAAGCACTTTCCAAGCATTTCAAGGTGCATTTCCATGCTTTTCCAGCCCCTTCCAGCTGTGGTAAACTCCATATTTGTATCAGTCCAATGGTCAGTATTCAGTCTACTTATTATGTCACTTGTTCATCACATTAAATGAGATGTTATTGTCCTCTAAACAACCAACATGATGTTTGGAGACAGCTTTTTACAGAAGGACCACAAATGAAAGGAAAACTAATTCCACTAACAGATCCACAGAAATATAATCACCAACTATTTTCATCATCTGTTCATCATCAAAAGTCATTTTTCATAAAGAAATGTCAGAAAATGCTGTTTTCAGTCCAGAAAATATGGAGATCTTCTTTTCTCTGTTCTATCATAGATGTCATCACATACAACACACATTTCAAGACCTTTATTCTACATCCAAGTGTTTTCAAGGATTTCCAGCACCCGTATGAAAGCCTGGACATTAACACCGCCGTGGGATAATTAACACCGGCCCAAATCCCCCCGGCGAACCGATCTGCGTCTGCAGAAAAATGTCCCGTCTTTAATTCTGTCTGTAAGGGGAAACCTGCCGGACAATAAAAATCTCCTGGTATGACGAACACATTTATCTGCCTATTATAACCACATGGCGTGTAAGTAAGTCGCCCCGTGTTTCATATATCGGAGTGTCTCTGCACCCAACTGTTCTCTGGCCAACATACAAAAGGACCCGAAATAACGCTGAGGGGTTGAGGGGGACATCAATCTGTGGCTGTGTAATCCTAAACCTTCACCTTCCTCTTAATACCCCATCATCCCCCCCCCCCCCCCCCTCCCCTTAATACCCACACATACCGGGACAGAGTAGGGCCACAACAAATGGTCCCCTCCGACAAAGGGCAGAGTTCGGCCAGTAGCATCGACACACACACACACACACACACACACACACACACACACACAAGACATACTGAAGAAACACACACACCGGAGTCGGGAGCTAAGTGGGGGCTTTCCCCCTCTCAACTTGGCAAGTCTGATCAGAAGAGGCACCGCCAAGGGGTCTGTCACCCCCCGAGCCCCCTCATCTGAACCCTCCCCTGGGCTGAGAAGCCACTGTGCCCCCCGGTATATTACCCATGCTGCCTTGGGTGGAGGCGTGGGGGGTGTGTGTGGGGGTTAGGCCTCAATTTAAAACGAGAGTGCGAGAAAGATGAGAGCTAAGCCAATCAATAAATACACAGAACACATGCAGCATTCACCCCCAAACGGACGCGGGGGGAATGCGGGCGAGGGTGGGGGGGGGATTTACACCGCGGACGGAGCGGCGGTCTGCGTACGTGTTACAATTACAAAAATAAAAAGCCTCCTAAACCTCGATATGAAAGCGGAGTGCAAATGTGACGATTAAAATGCAAAGAGGGGGAGTCGGGGTGCAAACGGGCAATACACAACCCCTCCCCTCCAAATACACTAGAAAACCCCCGCTGGACGTTCTGGCTCGCCGCGGTCGGAAACTACCAAGAACTCCACTTGGCTTACGGGTATTAAACCGGTGCCTGAACCGTAACGAGCCAGATACTGGAACGTCTCGTCGCTGCAGCTAACGATATAATTAACAGCGTTGGAAACGAGGTCACTAAATACGATACAGCGTGTTTTTGTAGTACTAATATCAGGGTTCCTACACATTCTCCAAAGTCAAGCACTTTCCAAACATTTCAAGGTGCTTTTTACAATCCAATGTCAGAAAATGCTGTTTTCAGTCCCTCAAATATGGAGATCTCCTTTTCTCTGTTCTATCATAGATGTCATCACATACAACACACATTTCAAGCACTTGATTCTAAATCCAAGCACTTTTTAAACCTTCAAAACACTCAAATTCAAGTGTTTTCAAGGATTTCCAGCACCCGTAGGAACCCTGTAATAATTTAGTACCTCATCAACGTTACTTCCAGCACCTCGTTGTCAGAGGAGCAGCCTGGTATAAATAGACGTCTCTCTGCTCATGGATACAAAGTAAACAAAACACAAGATTGTGTGCAGCGTGGGATTTCTGTTGCCTCAGCAAAAAAAAGTCCACCCCGATGCTCTCCAGGGGGACTCTGGGTTCAGATCTGACCTATGACCTTTTCACGGACGTCACAACATCCTGACAACGTACAAATGCCTTTTCTGTACATCGCATCTCTACACCGGCCTCGTTAACAGTTGGATAAAACCTTCGTTGGTTTGTACAGATTATCCTAAAACTTGAACAACAACGGCTTATCCCTCAGGTCTTAAATTGGCAAACGCCAATTAACTCAAACTGCTACAATGTAGCTTCAAAAACTCTTCAAGAGCTATTTTATAAGCTAGTTATAAGTAAATTAGTGCAGCAAAGCCACCACTTCAGACAAAATATAGCTGACTTCCTGGATGAAATACCAGCCGTGAAGTAAACGAGGTATAAAATAAATAGCGATGAACCCGTCGGCCTCCGGATGGAAGAGAAACTCCCACCTGGTCCGGGGAATCAAACCAGCACACACAAAGTAGCTCCGTCAGCCGGACGACGAGCGTGACGGACTGACAAAACAACAAACACACACACACACGCACGGTGAGCTACTGCCCTGCCCTCTATTAGTGAACACAATGAGTGTGTAAGGGGATCTTAATGAAGGACTCCCCTGAGGCAAAGCTTCACGCCTCTGCTGAGGATGTGTACTGTTAGAGCTCATTAAATGAACATGAGTACTACGACTGACATGGTGTGTGTGTGAGTGTGTGTGTGTGTGTGTGTGGTATCCCGTTACAACACCACATTTAGCCGTTTGTGTCATGCAGCACACATGCCTCTGTGCAACAATTTATTAAGCGTGGGCACGCACACACATTTTGTTTCCGTGTGTGTTGAGAGACGTCGTTACACAACCGGACTTTTACACGGAGAGAGAGAGAACGGGAGTTTTAATGTGGCGTTTCATTACCGAGGCTCTATTAATCTCCTCTTCAACACAACCGGGGTCTGATTCCGACCGAACTAAGTCGAGGGAGGGAGGGGGGGGGGCGGGAGGGGGGGAGGAAGAGATAAGTTTGTGAAGAGAAAGGATGTCAAATGTGAGAAAAGAAAGAAATGGAACAGTGGAAGGAGTGGTGCACCAATGTAGAATTTGATGCAGCAGTGCCCTCTTGTGGATGAAAATGGAAGAATTTTGTTCCTACACCTTTTCCTAAGTCAAATTCAAGCACTTTTCAAGTATTTCAAGGTGAAATTTCCATGCTTCTCCAGCACCTTCTTTTCTCTGTTATATCATATGTGCCATCACATAGGACAGACATTTCAAGCACTTTATTCTGATTCCAAGCACTTTTCAAACCTCGAAAACACCACAGTGTTTTCAAGGATTTCCAGCACCCGTACGAACCCTGAGATTAGAACGACTGCAGGGCCTCCTCGTTATTTAATACGTCTCTGTACTGTGGAGGATATTTTAGTTATGTGGATCTGTATTGGAGGTCCATTAAAACCATAGAGTTCATGTGCAGCATGTGTTGGACTCACCTCTCTCCCCTTGTGCGTGACGAGGGCGGCGAGCGGCTTGGCGTAGAAGCGGCTGAAGCTGAATCCCAGGCAGCCGTACATGCTGTTGGCCGTCAGCTTCAGGGCCTTCTGGCGGATGTCGTACTGTACGGACGAGACGGGAGTTCAGAATCAGAATCAAACAGAAAACTCTTGGAAGTTGTGAAGAAGTTGATGTCGCAGTGATGTGCAGGGCTGGAGATGCTCTTCGTCATGTGGTAACCACATTTAAATGTGTGGTTTTGAGTTTTTATTCCCTCAAAACAGCACTAATAAACATCTATTGGCACAAGAAAGATTCCACCTGCATCTGAACACTTAAATATGGTTTAATAAATATGCAGATTTTAAGGATGACTGAGCAAACAGACGTGTCTATATACCATATATGCATGTATGACAGACAGACTTGTGTGTACCTGCAGGTAGAGGTCCGGGTTGATGTCCTGCTGCTTCATCAGCCCTTTGACCTGTTTGCGTCGCTCCACCAGCTTCCTGATTTCTTTGGGCAGGATTCCCATCTCCAGGCTTATGTCCGGGATCTCGGGAATGTCCTCCGATCCTACGTCGCCCTGTCGCCACGGAAACAAGGGTTGGATGTTAGACGCCGGGAAGTTGTTCTCTTCGCGATCGACGCGGTAACCGTAGCGATGAGTCCACACACCTGGCTCTTCTTGTGTTTGTTGTGCTCCTCCCTCTGCACGGTGGTGAAGCAGATGTTGAACTCCTGGATGATGGACGGGTACAGGCTGTTGAAGTCGAGCAGCAGCACGAACTTGTCGTAGAAACCTGCGGGGAGAGACGGAGGGAGGTTATATAGACGTATGTATGCAGACAGACAGAGAAGACTTTAAATAAAAAAACAAAGGCCGTACCAACTTTGGGATCCAGCACCAGACCTCCAGCATACGCTGCCTTCTTCTTCCTCTTTCCCTTCCCTGCATCCCCGTCGTCTTCTCCCTCGACCTGACGACGCGGGAGCAAAGAGAGCGTGAAATATGCATCGTATATCGCATTGTAAATTCAATGTAAATCAGCTGTGTGGGTTACCGTCTCCATCTGGGTCTTTTTGAAGGAGGGTTTGTCGGGGACGATGAAGTTTTTGTCGTGGAAGGCGTGAAGCAGCAGGAACTCGTTCCTCTCGGCGCGACCGCCCATCAGAGTACGAGACTGAGGGAGAAACGGGAGGAAGTCGGGGTTGATTGAAGCGGGAAGGGAAGCAAGGAAAGGCAATTTTATTTGTATAGCACCTTTCAACAAGAAGGCAACTCCAAGTGCTTTACATAAAACATTAAAAGCATTGCAAAGAAACAAGCAAATAAATAAAAACAAGAATTTAAAAGCAATAGAAATGACAGCATAAGAAGTTCATAAATTGCATTGTTGACTGAAAAGCAGCAGCAAACAGAAAAGTAACAAATAACAATATTACCATTAAGTTTGCATATGAAAATGAGGCTGACAGCATCTTTCTCTCCATCTTAGCTGGCTTATTTCTTGAACTTGTTTTTGTTTAATTATTTTACAGATGCCTCTTTTTCCCCACTGTAGGGTTAATAAAGAATGATCTCATCTTATCCTACTTTATAGTCATCTGTAGTTCTCCCTCAAACACACTGACGAATCAAAATACGCTCCAAACTTTGATAAAAGCTTCAGATTTAAAGTTTTTTCTTTTTCTCAGACAAACCAAGCCCTGAATTATTTGTACTTTTTTTCCAATAAAGTTAGAAGTTTATTCAGGGAAACATGCATTTTACTTTTTTTTTTGTTGCATCTGTTGAATGACAGAAAAGAAGTCGTAAAGTAAACGATAGAAAAGTGCCGTTACCATGACGTTGCCGGCGATGTTGGTGATCTGCAGGGCGAGTGGCAGCACGTTGAGCTCACACATGATCTGGAGGATCAGCTTGGCGTCGGTCCACGTCAGCTCCAGCAGGTAGAGCAGGTGAGGAGAGTCGCTGGAACGCAGACATGTATTTCAGGATGAAGTTTTTTGGGAGGGGTTGAACTGTCCCTTTAACAAAAAAACAAAAAAAAACAGACCTGTAGAGATTCTTGATGTCTTCCTGCTGGACCGTGACTCTCTCCATCTTCAGCACCTGACTGGTCAGTTCGGTCAGGTGGTAACTTTTACAGCGAATCAGCTCCTTGGCCGAGATCTCCACGTCGCACACCAGACGGCCACAGGTGGCGCTCTTCTCTGCGAAGGAGCCGCGACCCTGCCAACGCAAAGCAACGCTCAGTGATGCTATAGAAACAAACGTGACATGGCGAGGGATCTCCGACTCCGCCTCACCCCTAGTTTGGGCATGTTGACCCTCCTGAGGCGTCCGATCTTCGACCAATGGGGAACCTTGCACACGCTGATCCTCTGCAGGAGCACTTCCAGGTCAAATCCGAAGATGTCGTGACCCTGCGGGGGGAAACGATTAGCATACTCATTTTACCCACAATGCAACACAGCAAATGATTGCTTCAGGAAATTGAATGCGTGTACTTCCACTACTCACCACCAGGACGTCGGGGTCGATTTTGTGCATCTTGGCCAGGAAGAAGCCGAGCAGCGTCCGCTCCGTAGAAGCTATGTCCACTTTACCGTTCTGACAGAGGAGGGGGATGACATCATCAGTGTCCACCTTTTTTTTTTTTTTTTTGCATAAATTACCCCGGGTTCCTGCACCTTTTCCAAAGTCAAATTCAAGCACTTTCCAAGCATTTCAAGGTGCATTTCCATGCTTTTCCAGCAGAAATGTCAGAAAATGCTGTTTTCAGTCAAATATGGAGATCCATATTTCAAACCTTGAGAACGCCACTAAAGTTCAAGTGTTTTCAAGGATTTCCAGCACCCGTACCAACTCTGTCCAGAACGTGTCCACTCACCTTCTTCCTCACAGCATCCACGAAGTCGTAGGGGAAGATGCAGTCCGCCGGTTTACTGATCACTGCGATGTCAAAAAAGGAAACAATAAAAGCTCCAGAGCGTGTTTTTTCCAGATTCTCATTCATGCATTAGAATAAATGAGTGACGTACCACAGAAGTGGGTCTGGTATGGAGGCTGCGGTGCAGCTTTGTCCATGTGGAACTGATAGTGGACCAGCGCAGCCAGGGACACGATCTGCAGAGGAACAAATCACATCAGATCGAGTGTCTCAACACAGCTGAGCAGCAGCACCGAACCCTTCCACCGCTCTGACCTCGTTGTGGTGCGTCTTGGGGTTCTGGATGGTCTTCAGGCTGATGGACATGACGGTGATGGGCGGAGGCGCCAGGTCTCGGATCACCGTGACCAGGTCCCCCCTGATGGCCAGAGCCTCGACCTTACTCCAGCTGACCGGCTGACTCATCATCTCTAAACAGACAACGAGGGAGACGGGTGAGATTTTCTATAAATATCAATATTCATCATTGTAATATTGGGACGTCCTCCTTACGTGGCGTCTTGACGTCCAGCCAGCAAGGCCCTTTAATCTTCCTGCCGAGGAGGAAATGCTCCAGACTGGAGGTGTTGGTCCCAAAGATGTGGGAAAAGGTCGCCCCCTTGAGGTCGGAGGGCAGCGCTGGGAACTCAGCCTGCAAAAAAAATAAAACATTTACTAAAGAGGTGGGAGGAAGAATCAATGCAGGAAAGTCTAGAATCTATTATTAATACAGAATGCCCAAATGTCTGGAGTTACAGCTACGTAGAGTTTCTTGTTTTTATCTCTTTGTTTCAGAAATGTAGAAATAACATTTTGATTCACCTGATTGTTTGCATTAATTGGTCAAAACGGACCACATATTTAAATCCAAAATAGAGACACGTGGTGATGCATCGAGTATCATTAACCATGGAATCGTGAGTCCCACCATTAATTAAACAAATAAACATTTAAAACCCAGAAAGTCCTGGAGCACTTCAACCTAACGAGTCATCAGGACGTTCACATCCACTCACAGAATATCGGACTTCCAGGTACTCGCTCTGAGTCGACACGTCTGGGATCTCAAAAGCGTAGCTCTTCTCCACTTTCTGCAGGAAACAACAAATAAACAAAAACAAGCAACAGTTACAAACATGTCAAACTCCTTCTTTAAATTCATGCTCAACGGTCTTCAAACGAAGCCGGAACCCGACCTTGGACTTGAACTTCATGATCCTGAACTTCTCGGAGAGCTCGTTAAACTCCTGGTAGACGTCCATCATCCCGACGGGAGTGTCCGACACCTCGCCGGTCTTCGTGTTCACTTTCTGTTTGTGGAAAAAAAGTAATGTAATAAGAGCGAATATCTTATTCTACGAGTCATTTTGTTTCTATGAGAAACTCACATATTCGCGAGGCAGCAAGTGGATGGTCCGCTCAATGTTCTTGACCGTGACACAGCAGCTGACGTGAGACTTTGCGGACTCAATCCACACTTTTCCAAACAAGTACACCACACCTAGGCCACAGACGGGGGTCAAAAGGTCAAGGATGCACTCTACAAATCTGATCTTAGGGTTTACACGGTGTATTATCAGGTTCAGGAATCAGCCGTACCCGGTTTGCTGTAGGGGTCTTCAAAGGCATCCAACCAGTAGAAGCGGAAGACCTGGTCTCCGTCTGGTCCCTCCACCAGGGGGAGCCGGCTGGAGTCCACCAGAACCTCTGCTGGAGCCTCCAGAACTCCAGATCCCTCCTCTTGGCCCCAAGAGCTTCCCATCCTGCCGGGCCTGGAAAAAAGAGACAGAGGGAGGAAGATGTTACGTTGTGGAAACTATTTCCCAAAAAAAAAACATGCAGGGTTCCTCCACCTTCTCCAAACTCAAATTCAAGCACTTTTCAAGCATTTCAAGGTGCATTTCCATGCTTTTCCATGTGTTTGGTTCCGTACATGTTATGAAGACTTACATTAAGACCGGGTCCTGAGGCTCTGCTTTGGGCTCCACTTTAACTTCCGCTGCTTTAGGTGACGACTCGGCGTCATCTTTAAGCTCCTCCTCCTCGAGTCCGACCTCCATCGGCTCATCGAAGTCCACGCCATCAAACGCCAGACTGTCACTCGCTGAGAAACACATCGTCGTTAAAGTTCATTCCTGTTGCTAGAAGCGAGAAATTCAATGTTGTATCCGTCCTTCTTACCTTCATCCAGCTCCTCCACTTTTGCCTTCTGCGTCTCCACAGGGAGAACACGGGTGGAGGTTGGGAGGCGAGCCAGCGACCTGGGACTCGGCTCAGAAGGCGGCGGCTTGATGACTTTGGCCTTTAACCCCACAGATGAGGGCGACTCCTAGTATTAAAGAAGTGACACAGAATAATTCACAATTAAAACCATATAATTTGGCCGGTGATGTATTTTACAGACTCTCCTGATTAATATTTCAAAAAGAAAACCTTTGGCATCTGAGGTTTGATGGAAAAGGGATTCATGGGAGATCCGACAGACTTCTTCTTTTTCAACGTGACCACCGGCGGAGGAGTCAGAACACTCCGTTTCTGGGAAGACATTTTGAAAAGCAAATCAGATTACGAGATGCAAATTATTTACATGCATTCAATTAAATTCTGCTTTGCCTCGATTTGGTAGCAACCTCGGAGTGCAGGTCCTGTAGGATGTCTCCTAATAAGTCATCTTTGGACAGATCCACGTCTTTCTGCAAGAGACAGAAATGATGTTTAGAGGAGAACAGAAAAACATCTCTTTTATTTCACGTTAATCTCTGTTACCTCGGCGGGCCTCTTGACATTACTGTTCATGAAGAGGCTCTTTATGGTGTTGGACTTGGCGACGACAGATTTCTTCGCATTTTTCTTCGAGTCGGCTCCTTTAGCACCTTTTCCTGCAAACAGAAACAAATCAGTCCTTGCTGAACATTTGCCATCACTCATAAACACACACGTCATCAGACGTTTTACCTTTTTTGTTTTCAACCACATCGTCGTCCAAATCGTCATCGAAGATTTCCCTCCCGTCCTCCGTGTATCCCGTCCCGTCTGAGAGAAGGAAACACGTCAGACGTCACAGATATATATTTATTTATTTATTTCTGGCAGTGTGAAGACCCGAGACTCACCGTCGTCGACGATCCAGTCGTCCTCTTGTCTTTCCCGCACCATCTTGGAGTACTGCTGCTCGTCCACTTCTTCGTACACGCTCGTGAGCTCCTCCACCTGAACGACATGAAACAACAGTTAACCATCTCTGCTGGGATACACAGATTCATCCACCGTCATACATAACATTTATGACGCCTCTCACCTCATATTTGATCTTCTCGCCCCTCTTCGCCGCCTTAAGCTGCTCCAGCGCTGACTTCCTCCCGACCTTCTCTCTCTTCTCACGCTTGGAGCGAGTCTTGGCCAGACCGCAGGCATCGCCGCCGTCATCTGGGGGAGGGGGGGCAGAGAGACGTAAGAATACAACAGTTTGATTCACATTCTGTTTTTAAAGTGTGCAGGAAATCTTTTTTTTTTGGAGGAGGAGGAGGAGGAGGAACACACAAGGAGATTATGGTAACTTAATTAAGAGTATTATTTTGTGACTACTTGTGCTGCCTTCATGTGCTCGTGGGAAGATCCGACTTCCCACATGTGAATTACTAGAATGTCGCGTTCAAGTGCTTTGTTGGGAAAAAATGGCAGATGTAAGGCATATTGGGGGGGAAGTCCTTTTATGATTCCATTAAGATAAAAATAAAGTATCACAGAAGGAACACAACTGTGACAACATTAGATGAGTTATTACATTAATGACATAATTTAATGTAATAACATTTTATTCACAAACTATAGTCCATTTGTTATGGATAGAACGATGAATAGTATTTGTCTATATGAAGTTACATGTACACAGATAACAGATTAAAACTATGTATTCTGCAAATCTCTGCATAATTTAGATAACACGTGAAGGCAGCATTACAGCGCCAGCAAGTGGACACAAATGCTGCCTTCGCGTGGTGTCGGAATTAAGGTAAATACGAAATGCACATGCACGGTTATCGCACATGAACCATCTATTTATTTTCAAAAGTGCAACGAGTCTTAGCTGTTGCTTGCGTACACCATTTGAATTTGTGATATATGTAGTTATATATATGACCAATGATATAGACCAATGATAGCATTGTTCTATCATAACAAATGGGCTATAGTCTGCTAGTTAATATAAAGTTATCATAGTCATCATAAAAAGGATTTTCTCCAATACGCAGGTAACAGCAAACCTTACGTCCAGCATTTCCCCCCCTTTGTCCCCAAAAATTAGGTTTCTTGAACATGACAAGTGGGAAGTAGGATTTTCCGAGTAGCAAGTGAAGGCAGCACAAGTCCGAAGTAAGGACAGACGGCAGTTAGCATCGCGCTAAAGTGAGCTAACACGCTACGTCTAGAATGCTCTGTCTTTAGCTTTAGCAACAGTAGACTTTGCCTATCTTATTGTTAGCTTTGACGTGTATTCACACACACACATACATTACCAACGCGTGTCCCGTATCGGCAAAATGACATCATAATAAGCTAGCTAACATGTTAGCGAGCAAGCTAGCAAGCTAACGCGAAAACGTAAAAAAAACAACATAAAAACAACTCACTGCCGTCCGGAGCGTCCGCGTCTTTCTCTGGGTTTGTTACCGGAGCCATGACGTTAAACGTCTGTTTGTTTTTGTTTTAATCCGTTAACGTTTGTAAAATGACAGCTGCTGCTGCTGCGCGACACAACAACAAGGACGAGTCCGCCGCGCGCCAAATCTCGCCTTCCCGGGGAAAAAGTCATATACCGGAAGTGACATCAGATCACTGTTAGCCAATGAAAAAAAAGAAACGAAAATGAATGGCGTTGTCTCCGCTCTGCTCACCAAAAGGTGGCGGTGTTGTTCAACTACGACTCCACAGAATCAACAGAGCAGATAGTAGTAGTAGAAGAAGTAGAAGTAGAAGTACAGTATTTCTACAGTATGTGACACGTTAGTACATACATTATAAAAATATAAATTAATAAAATAATAAAATAATAATAATAAATAAATTACACATAAAAATAAAATAATAAATTACTAATTATTATTAAGAGTTTTCTTGCATACATGATACTATAAAAAATACTATGATGCTATAAATGTCTTCAATAATTAGACCAACAACTTAGCGAATTGATTACATGTTTAAAGAAATGTATGTATTAATTTTATTTTTAGTTTTTTCTACTTCAGACATAAAATGCAAAGTTATAAAAAGAAAAATATATGTAGCCTTTTTTTTATATAAAAATAACAAAAGTACTTCAAATTCAGTAAACCCATGTTATCTGTGTTTTACAACCTTAAAATGTATATTAGGCCGTTCGACTCTCTCCGTTTTTTCTTCTTTTTTTAAGTCAATAGCAACGCTTATGTGTCCTGATGAAGGTCGTTACCATGGCGACCAGGCGGGACTTTGCAGGGCACAATGGGTTCCTGTCCCAGATTGGGGCCAGCAGAGACAAAAGTGGCGTCCAACAATGAAAAACACAAAGCTTGTTTTGTCCTTTTTCATCCCCACAGCCTGTTTTACATTTTATACCATTACCGTGATAAACTTACACACATGGTGAATTCAGTATATTTGTGTCCAATATGAACTTTTTATGCGGGTTCATATTCGTTGCTGTCCTAAATGAATGCATGTTTTAGATTAGGCTGTAAGTTGCATATTGCATAACAGGGAAGTGTACATGCACGCATCGTGTGGCGGCCGTGTGATCTGCTGTAAAGGTCAGCTAAATGGACCGCGGCCCACTGTAGTCGTCGCAGCTGGTCAGCTGTGAGCAGCAGATCTGCCGTCCCTCCTCCTCCGCTGCCACTGCTGCTGCTGCTGGGCTTCAGACTAGAGGAGGAGGAGGAAGAGGAGGAGGACAGAAGACAAGAAGAAGTGAAGGAGTTACTTTACTTCAGGAGGCCCTGTAAACCTGAATAATCGTGCGCTATTTTTCTTTATTTTTGGACACCATGGTGAAACAGCGACGCGTCAGAGCGCATTCCTGTAGCGCAGCTCTTTGTTGCAGAAGAGGACCACAAACGGTGAGCATGCATCTTTCAATACTTTCTACACATAGATAATGTGGTGAAGGCAGTGTGCGAGTTATACCACGGTGTCCGGGGGAGCCGGGGCTGGGGGCGGGCGATCATTTTTTTTTTTTTTTTTTTTGGAGGGGGGCAAAGTTTAAATGCTGATCCTGTCATTAATAGCAACAGCATATGCCTATTATAAAGAGAAAATCCGTTGCACGCACACCATAGGTCTATGTACAATATTTACATGAAACACCCCGATCGATCATCATCACATCATACATCACATGGGCTATAGCTGTACACAGAGCCAAACACGCGATAAGAGCAGCCAGCGGCACCACGCTTCAAGCGCCTCCGACGTGCAAGCAGGCAACACTTTTTTCATGAATCACGAACTAAAAATAAAATTTTATTTCTCTTATTTTACACCTTTGAGGGAAAACCATGGCCAAAATATAATTAATTTGGCAATCATATCAATATTTTAGAGCTCCCCCCAAATTTCACAAATCATGTTTCCAGGGGAGCTCAGGTGGCCACCAGGGGAGCCATGGCTCCCCCTGCTCCCCCGTAACTCGCACCCTGGGTGAAGGTGGAGTTTTCTAGAACTCTAGAAGTCAGACTCACACATTAGAGCTGCAAACTGGAAAGTTAACTTGGACTCTATCATCCATATGTTACATTTAAGTTTGTATTTTACTTGTTTTATATGGCATTTAAAACTGTTTGCTGTTATCAACCACCCATGACACAAGGTGTGTGTGTGTGTGTGTCTTCATATTTGTGCGTTTCATAACTGCATTATGGAGTTCAATCAGATGCAGAAGAAAATCAGCTTCATGCTTAAGTTTTATATTATATATGGTCCCTTAGAAATAAAATAAATACATAACATGGGTGTGATTGTGCTAAAATGACAGTTGAGTATATAATATATACACTTCCACGTCGAGCCAACAAGTATTGGTACTTCATCCCACTGATGGCGCTATGGACCACTCCGCCAATCCCCTCCGCTCATACTGCCGGACCGCCGTAGCTGCTCTCTGATTGGTCCATCCCCGGGAGCTCTCTCTCCTCTTTCCCGTCGCCATGGAGAGAGCTCGTCCTCTCGTCGGCACATCGAAGATCGTTTATTCCCACAGAGACTCCACTCCGTGCGGATAAACGTGGTTTCTTTTTTCCATCTTGTTTCTTCTGCTCATTACCTCCCAGGTACAACGTGTCACGGTAACACCAATGCATTATGGGACGTGTCTCCTTCCCCGTTGTTTTTGGCTGTAACACTGATTCCAGATCTGCCTGGAGCTGTCTTTATAAAGCATGTTTTTTCTGCAAGAACATCAACCTTTTTCGCTACAGAGTGAGACGTCATCACTGTCTCCACCTCTCTGCATCAGGAGATCAGGGAGGTGGAGGAGGAGGAGGAGGTGGAGGAGGAGGAGGAGGAGGAGGGAGTGGGCGGGGGGAATAGAGGAAGGAGAAAGAGACAGCGTTGAGGAGAGAGAGAGGCTCGCGTCTCGCTGATGCTGAGTCACATTACGGAGGGACCACAAGCATCCGCATCCCATGAGTCTTTGGGAGAATCATGGAGGAGCTCGAGCACACCTGCCCCCATCCGCGGACGGTAGGGCATCCAATGTGTGTGTGTGAGTGAGTGTGTGTGTGTGTGTGTGTGTGTGTGTGTGTGTGTGTGTGTGTGTGTGTGTGTGTGTGTGTGTGTGTGTGTGTGAGGGAGAGCGAGAGAGAGACAAAGGCTCCAGCTTTCTCCCCCCCGATTCGAAACAGATCCTCTATATGAGGTTATGCTCAGAATGCTGAGTGGACAGTGTGTGTGTGTGTGTGTGTGTGTGTGTGTGTGTGTGTGTGTGTGTGGACATTGCAGCAGTAAAGGAGAACATCTCATGGTTGTATTCTTGTAATTCCTCATCCTGGCATCCACGTTCGTCTCCTCCAAACGCCAATTTTTCTCGTGCCCTCTTTCTCTCTCACTCTCTCTCTATCTCTCTCGCTCTTTTTTAAGCTTTAATCCTTCTTATGCCAGATGTTCTGGGCTTTTTTTCTGTGCATGCTCACACTGCTCGCCCCGACAGGCCCGTGAAGCCCCCCCCCCCCCTCTTCCGTCCAGCCAGTTGAAGTGTTTTTAAGCCGCCCCCCTTTGTTCTCACAGCAGCCAAGAAATTACAGGAGGTGACCTTTCTGCTGCTGCTGCTGCTGTTGTTGTTGTTGTAGCTCTGATGCTAACACTGGACTTCTACACCTCTTATGGAAATGGACAGAGAAGTGGAAACATGTACAAAATGTTCAGAAGCAACGGGAGTCTCACATCTACAGCAACGCTAAAACCAAAACTTCATTTCCTTTTCCCAGATAGTAGTGGATGCAAACATTTACCTGCTTTGCATGCACATTTATTACAGCAAATAAGGTATGTGTTATATTGTTTATGCATGAAGCATATCGTAAATAGTCAGGCCCCAGACAGGTCTAACCCGTTGCAACATATATGTAAATGCATCGTACTACTTCTTTTACACAAGAACCACCATAAAAGATAAAACGATGCACGGTATGGTTTTTAGTTGCTAAGGATCCCGAAGTCTCCGGGTTCCCAAACAGAACTGGAGGGTTGAATACGCTCCAGGAAGGACCTTTTAGAGGCACAGAGGCCCCCCTCCCCTCTGGGGAGTTGGACCCAGAACACTTGGGGTCCCCCCACAGGAGGAGGCTGGCAAAGCGTCGCCATGGAGATGGACGTCCCGTTGTAATACTTCTAAGTCTCCGAGGACACGAGAGCTCGTCAACTTATAGAACCTGTGATGAAACACAGAGCGACGTGCAGCCTTCATGTCAGACAGACCTGGAGGACATGTTGACGTCAGTCGCCATGGCGATGTGTCGTCCCCCCCCCCCCCCCCCCCCTGCAGACTCACCCATTCTCATTTCCATCAGCCTGAGTGAGAGAGATGTTCCCTGCAGTCAACAGATGGCTCACAACCTCACAGCGCTTTAACCTTGATGTTGTATCATCCACCATGTCTTTGTTTCCATATGCATCCCGTTGGTTGCCTAGGTTACCGGCATCTTCCCATCTCGCTCTCCCCCTTTGCAAATTCTCGAGAGACAGAGAGAGACAGAGAGAGAGAGAGGGAGGGAGGAAAAGCAGACCAACAGCTTGTTTTTCTGCTTAATGTTACTAGACTACACACACACACACACACACACACACACACACACACACACACAGAGTGATCAATAACACTGAGTGCAGCTCTCGATCCATCCTCCCAATATGGGGCATCGTGGTGGTCAATAACCTAATGGAGGTTACTGTAATGGGAGCTGGAAAGTGAGACGTATTGTGCACCACTGAAGGAATGAGGGAGGGGGGTCTCTGTGCTGTGTGTGGTCCTAAAGCCCGTCTCTTTTCTCTCCCTCGCTGTTAGACTCTGACTAAACCCGCCATCTTTGCGAGGGAGACCAGCTGTGATTGTCGCGCCCCCCACGAGAAACTCACCATCGCCCAGGCCAGCAGGGGCACGCCAGGTAGGCTGGGCTCCTCCTCCTATTCCTCCTCTTCCTCCTCCTCCTCAAGCTTTTCCTCCTTCAGCTTCTCCTCCTCCTCCTCCTTCTCCTCCTCCTGCTTCTCCTCCTCCAGCTCCTCCTCCTGCTTCTCCTCCTCCAGCTCCTCCTCCTCCTCCTCCTCCTCCTCCAGCTTCTCCTCCTCCTCCTCCTCCAGCTTCTCCTCCTCCTTGCTCCTCCAGCTCCTCCTCCTCCTCCTCCTCCAGCTTCTCCAATTTCTCCTCCTCTAGCTTCTCCTCCTCCAGTTTCTGCTCCTTCTGCTCTTCTGAGAGAGCTGCAGAGTAGCAGCTGTGTTGTCATAGCTGCCCCTAGAGGCCGGAGACCGGTGTGACGAGTTCAGCCGGTTCTGATAAGTAGTGTGTGTGTGTGTGTGCGTGTGTGTGTGTGTGTGTGTGTGTGTGTGTGTGTGTGTGTGTGTGTGTGTTTCCAGTGGACCGGCCAGTCCGAGTCTACGCAGACGGCATCTTCGACCTGTTCCACTCCGGTCACGCTCGCGCTCTCATGCAGGCCAAGAACCTGTTCCCCAACACCTACCTGATAGTGGGAGGTAGGCCCCACACACACACACACACACACACACACACACACACACACACACGTACCTGGTATCTGACTGTTTCCTTACTGGGACCAGTATGCAGCGACGAGTTGACCCACAAATACAAAGGCTTCACGGTGATGACGGAGGTGGAACGCTACGAGGCGCTGAGACACTGCCGGTACGTGGATGAGGTCCTCCGAGACGCACCCTGGACCCTCACGCCAGAGTTCCTGGAGAAGCACAAGGTGTGTGTGTGTGTGTGTGTGTGTGTGTGTGTGTGTGTGTGTGTGTCTTAAACTCTCAGCATCTACATTAACTAAATAATCAACTTTTAAGAATATTTTTATATAATAATGACAAAAACTTGCCAGATTTTGAAAGTTACATTTCTCCTGAAATAAAAGGAGCAAAATATTTTGCAAAAAGGACATTTTAGGCCATATTTAGGACCATGCCTGTTAAAAATGATAGGACTAAAAGTGTGAAAGAATATATATTTTGTTTTCTTCCCTTCAGATTGACTTCGTGGCTCACGATGACATCCCGTACTCGTCGGCCGGGAGCGAGGACGTCTATAAACACATCAAGGAGGCAGGTCGGTGTGTGACGACATAATTTCCTCCTTAAACACACAATATTTTCATATTCTGTGTGTGTGTGTATTTGTGTGTGTGTGTGTGTGTGTGTGTGTGTGTGTGTGTCAGGGATGTTCGTTCCCACACAACGGACGGAGGGAATCTCAACGTCCGACCTCATCACCAGAATCGTCCGAGACTACGACGTCTACGCCCGACGCAACCTCCAGCGCGGCTACACGGCGAAGGAGCTCAACGTCAGCTACATCAACGTAAGAGATGCTACAACGTCTCCATGGCAACGGAGAATCACATGATTGGGTTTGACACCAAATTGCTTGAATATTCGAGGCAACGTGTGACATTGTGTTCTGAAAATGGAATTCGTTGCTACAGATTGTAACGAGTCGGGATGCAAACGCTCATTTCTGATTGAGGGGTTCTGGTTCTGGTTCTGGTTCTGCAGGAGAAGAAGTACCGGTTGCAGAACCAGGTGGACCGGATGAAGGAGAAGGTTCGCACCGTGGAGGAGAAGAGCAAACACTTTGTCTACCGCGTGGAGGAGAAGAGCCACGACCTCATCCAGAAGTGGGAGGAGAAGTCCAGAGAGTTCATCGGCAACTTCCTGGAACTGTTCGGACCCGACGGGACTTGGGTGAGCGTCACTACGCTTCTTCAACCGGGGGTCCGGGACCCCTAGAGGGTCCACAGATTTGCTGCAGGGGTTCCCCAGAACGATTTGATCCCAAACTTTTTTTCTAACAAAAATTTAAATATGTCCAAAAATACACCGCAGAGGTCTTCAGAAGACAAAGGTCTATAGAGACCTGGTGGAGGGACCCTCAAGGCCTATAGAGACCTGGTGGAGGGACCCCCAAGTTCTATAGAGATCCAGTGGAGGGACCCCCTATTACATAACATATAATGTTTCTTAAACAAACAGGAAAATGTATATCTGCTTATTATAGGTTGTAGTCATGTTGTATTTTTGGACATATTTAAATTTTTGGAAGAAAAAAAGTTTGGGATGAAATAATTTAGGGGACCCCCTGCAGTAACTCTGTGGACCCTCTAGGGGTCCCGGACCCCCTGTTGAAGACGTCTGGTCTACATCCATCATTACAACGTACTGTTATACTTATTATTATAGTATTTAAGTGTGTGTGACACTCACCTCCTTCCTCCCTCCGAACAGAAACAGGTGTTCCAGGAGCGCAGCGGCCGCATGCTGTCCTACGCCCTCTCCCCCCGGGAGTCGCCCTGCAACAGTCCGCCTCGGGAACTCTCCCCCCTGCGCTCCCCCTCGCCCCCGTCTCCCCCGGCCCGCTGGCACCACGCCCGGCCCTCGCCGCCCACCTCCCCCAAAGGAGCGTCCGCCTCCATCAGCAGCATGAGCGAAGGTGACGAAGACGAGAAGTAGCTGAACACACACACACACACACACACTTCACTCACACTGCCTGAGAACTGCTGACACACACACACACACACACACACACTGGAAACAGTTAACCTCGAGGAAGTTGCTGCTGGGGCATCATGGGAAATGGAGTCCCGTGCTGTTTAGAGCTAAGAAGCCATCACTGTCTACGTTGACAGACAGAAGGAAGAAGAAGAAGACTGCTCATAATATCACCTCATTGTCCTGTTTTGTCTTATTCTGTATAGTTTATAAGATTTCTTGTGACTACGGTGACCCCTGAAGAGGTCTACGGTGACCCCTGAAGGTCTACTGTGACCCCTGAATAGGTCTAAGGTTACAGAACATTGTGAATCTGCAGAATCTGGACTCCACAGTTAGGAATCTAAAGACACCGTAGATTAGCGGAGGTGAAGCGTTGGGACGACCTCTTCAGCACTAAAACACATAATCAGTGCTTGTTTGCACCTTTTTTTTTTTGCAACAATGGTTGGGGCGAGGAAATCTGAAATATGTACAGTATGTGACCACTAAACACTAATCACATGGCTGGATTTGGGGAGACGGTTCTCATCATCACCGTGTTGTCATCAACGGCGTATCAGGGCCACTGTAGGAGCTGAGAGAAGGGGCAATATTTAGAGGAAAAAAGTGGCAAATTTGCGAGTTTATAAAGTGGCGGGCGGTTGGTGCTAAGAGGCTAGCGGTAGTTTTCACTTGTTGTCATAGCAACGGCAAACATCCAGTCTTAGCGGCTACGACAAGCGAAAGCTACCGCTAGCATCTAAGCACCAACCGATCAATAAACACCCATAAAATGGCAGTTTGTCCTCATATAAATAAAACCAACAATAAGCATCAACATCATCACCCTAACCCTAAGGATGGATTCATTAGAAAACTCTCTAATAGACTTTTTTTCCTACAGTTGTCCTGATACGCGTCGTACGATTGTGACGAGACGGTAAAAAACACCTATTTAAAGCTATGGTCTATGATTTTGAATAAAAAAAGTCCATTCAGCCGTATCAGCTGTAGGCCTGCATAGAAATTGACCAATGGGAGACATTGGCTCCCATTGGCTCGTACCCTCCATCCAATCCCCTCGTCTCCCCTGCTCCTCGTCATCCCGCCTCGTCCAATCGTGGTACACTGAGGGGAGGGGTTTGGTTGGGGGGGGATGCTTATTTCAAATCTGTCTCAGAATGTCGACCATAACTTTAATGTTCTTGAATGTAAAGCGAGTCTCTGAGGGTAAAGGTCGTTTGGTGCATAGATATCACAGAAATCCATCGGAGTCATTTCATGGCGTTTTCAGCCACGTGTGACCGTTTAGCAGACATTCTTTGGGATTTGATGTCAGCCTTTTTCTCTCCAGGACTCTGATGATACTTGAAATACACAATAATAACAGGTGAACTGTCAGGTCCCTTAAAACAATCCAGATCATCACCCTCAAGTTTCTTATTTGTCATTATTGGAAAAATGTATGTAATAATGTTTTTTGTTTTTGTTGCTCACCCTCCTCCAACCCGACAACACAATAAATACCCTAATGCAATGTAGAGACCTTAATGTCCTGTACGCACTTACATGTTAATCTGCACTATATGTACAAACTTTGGGAATGTGTGTCCTTTTTTTTTTTTTAATTGCAATGTTCAAACGGCTTGATCTGTAAATAAATATATATATAAATATATCTGAATATTAGAGTGCATTTAACCTTATAAAAAAAATCTTCACATGTGGATGAAACACAAACAGCAGTTTTTTTTATTCAGTTGACCTCATGCTGAATCACGTTTTTAGACTGCTCTATCGTCTTTTTTTTTTTGGTATATGTACGATTTGTTGCAGTAAATTGCATATTTTTTTGCACGACCTCCACAGCGAGGAGCTCGTGCACATAAATACAATTTGTTTAAGATGGAGGTACAGTAGGATGGAAAAAAGATCACTCCACACTGGCTGCACAAACAGCAAACACATTATTAAAATACACGTTTTCTACCAGAAATACAGAGATTTGAATAGAAAGGTCGATGGGAGATCCTCTGGCCTCAAAATAAAACAGGAAGTGACATTTAATGTAATGGGGTGAAAGGTCGAGGCGTTTTAAACAAAGAGGACCTTGGTCTCCAGCATGCAACGCTTCCTTTACAGCAGGTTTCGTCGTCATCGTCGGTGAGACTGGCAGCTTACGAAGGCATCAGCAGGTGAAATCTTTCAGAGAGGCTGAGAAAAAGCGGAGAAACCATACGGGAGGCTTTCCTCGTCTACGCTCCCTTTCTTTTCACATCGGGCGGCGCTGAAGGAGACGAGAGAAGGAGGTCACTTTCGGGTGGACATGTTTGTTTTTAAGGTGTTGGATTTCTCAAAAAAAGGGTATTGCTATTTATGAATATTACGAAGGCTCGTCTGATCAGCATCAAAGTTCGATTCATAGATGAATAGCCGAGGTGAGTATTTGAAGGAGGTATTCACGTGAAGTAAAGTGCACCAAAAATGTGATTCACGTGACAAAAAATAAATGGTTTGACACGTTTTCAGTACCAATTAGTGGCTCCTCCCCCCTGCTGGCTTTTCCTTTTTGTGTACAGAAAGTGTGAAAATTAGAAAATGAGATGCGCTATCGGACACTTTAAAAAAAATGAATTGAGAGAAAAGGATTTAAATATCATGAAAAATAATGCTGTTTAAAACGAAAACAATGCACTAGCCTTAAAAGGTTGTTCTTTAAAAAAACAGAGCGATATACGACATTGAGAGCATTAATATAGCAGCAAACAACTATTAACTACGTGAATAAATAGCGGAGTGACGTCTGTCGGAGCAGAGAATGGAGTTGCGTTTCCCTCTGTGTGCGTTGTTATTGGAGCAAATCTTCTAGTTAAACACTGATAGTGCGTTTACCAGTTAGTGCTGTTAGCTAGCGACGCCATGTTGAGAGCCTTGAGAGGCAACCGTAATCTTGCGTTCCCAGATAAAAAATTTTAAACCCGGGATTATTTTTGACGTATATTCTAATTCTGTCCCTTTCACTCATAAAATAAAAAAAGCACCTTAAAAAATTAGCGCATTAATATAGCAGCAAACAACTATTAGCTACGTGAATAAAAAGCGGAGTGACGTCTGTCGGAGCAGAGAATGGAGTTGCAATTCCCTCTGTGTGTGTTGTTATCGGAGCGAATCTTCTAGTTAAACACTGATTTTACCACAGTTTGTACCGTTAGCGGCGTTAGCTCGCATCGCTATGTTGAGAGCCTTGAGAGGCAACCGAAATACTCTAATCTTGTGTTCACGGATTTTGTTTTGCTGTAAATTCTAATTTTGTCACTTTCACTCATAATAGAAACAAAAAAAAGCACCTTAAAAAAAAAACACACACACAAGCTTTGTTCAGTCCAAGCTGCAGCACGATGCAGGTCAGCCCTCCAGATGCAACAAGTCCTCATACGAATACATCATGCTGGTGTGGTTGAAGCTGCTATTTCATAAGCATCCTGCAGACGCTGCTTTGGTCCTTAAAAAATAAAAATAATAATAGAGCTTGCAAGCAGAAATACAAATAAAAAGCTTGGAAAGATTCTCCCATTATAAATAAACTTCAAGTTCCTCTTTTAAACATCAAATATGCCGGGAAGTAATGCTTTCTCTCTCTTTGACATAAAATAAAACTTTAGATCTTCTTTTAAAAAGAATAAAGTGTGTCTTGGTGCTTCTTTTTTTGTTATAATTCTGTCATCTAAAGCAACCCTGTTGTTTCTTTATTTCCCCGGGCTTCAGTACAAAAACACTTTTCTACGCCGATGACACACTGGCCTAATTGTGCGTTCAGTCAAATGGGTTTCCCAAAAAAAGGGGAAGGAAATAAAAATGAAAAACCTCCTCCTCTTCCAATCTGCTCGTGTTTGAGAGGGAGGAAGTGAAAAAGCGGCCGTTGCCGTCGGTAATGGAAAGACGCTCCATCAGCAGTGTGTGAGCGGTCGTGTTCAGCCTCGTCAGCAGCCAATGAGACGGGGGGAGAGGTGACAGGGATGCTGGGAGTTGGTAGTAACGGCCAGATGTAAGCGGGAATAAAATAAAAGATTCAGCGTCTCCATCCCAGTGCAACGCCACGGCATCTAAAGCTACGCCGATGAACGCCGTCGCCGTTGGATACGCAGATATAAATCCCTCTTTTCATCTTAGTCTGATCTTAAACCCAACGGCAATGCTTTCATCGTACATGCTCTGCAGGCGGCGGGGTTAGCGGAGGGGGGGGGGGGGGGCAGAGTTATTATCTGTTGGCTTTGTAATTGGACTTGCTGGCGTCGCGGGGCTCCCTGCTGGGGTTGCTCCAGTCGTCGGCCTCCGGCGTCGTCTTGTAATGCCGCCACGCCGACTTGTTGAAGACGGGCAGACGCTCGAAGGACTCGCTGGAGAGAGCCTTCACACCACCGGGGAGGAAACACAAGAACGTCATTCATCTCTTAAAGGAACAGTTCCGTGTTTGCCGACATTGACTCTTTAATTACACACAGATTAAAAAAGCAGAATTTACCTTCAAATAGATGACGGCGTCGGTGCCGACGCCCTCCATGGAGTAGAGCTTCAGATCCCCCTGGAAGTATCGGGCGTAGAGCCTGGAAATCGGCAAACCGTAGCCAAAACCAGCCTGGGAACAGGGGGAGGGAGGATTTAACTTCCTGGATGTCACGCCCATATATAGAAACGTACAGGTTAAATCACGCTTGTGTACCAGCGGGACGGCACCCGGCTCCAGGCTCGGCGTCGGAGCGGTGGAGTACATGTAGTTGAACAGACGGTCGATCTTCCTCAGAGGAACTCCTCCTCCGCTGTCGCTGATCTGAGGTCAGAAAAGTGGGAGAGATGGAGCGAAAAAAACCACAGAAGATTTCATCCAATGAGGCGAGAGGTTGTGTCTGTCGTTACCTTTATGGAGAGATCCTCGTTGCCCAGGGTTACCTTCGCCTTCACCGGCGGTAACCCCTCCTCGTTGTTCTCGTGGAGCTCCACCGTCGCTCTCATCGAGTTCTGCAGACATTTCTCCAAAATCAAATTCAAGCACTTTTCCAGCATTTCAAGGAGCATTTCCATGCTTTTCCAGCCCCTTCCAGCTGTGGTAAACTCCATATTTGTATCAATCCAATGGTCAGTATTCAGTCTACTTATTATGTCACTTGTTCATCACATTAAATGAGATGTTATTGTCCTCTAAACAACCAACATGATGTTTGGAGACAGCTTTTTACAGAAGGACCACAAATGAAAGGAAAACTAATTCCACTAACAGATCCACAGAAATATAATCACCAACTATTTTCATCATCTGTTCATCATCAAAAGTCATTTTTCATAAAGAAATGTCAGAAAATGCTGTTTTCAGTCCCTCAGATATGGAGATCTTCTGTTCTCTGTTCTATCATAGATGTCATCACATACAACACACATTTCAAGACCTTTATTCTAAATCCAAGCACTTTTCATACCTTGAAAACACCACACTAGAATTAAAGTGTTTTCAAGGATTTCCAGCACCTGTTTCCCACCTTGAAGAGCTCGAACAGCATGTGGAACAGATGTGAGGGCACGTAGACCGCCTGGATGGGCTTCTTCGGGGCCTTCACTGAGGACGAGGACCACAAAGTTAACGAGATGTCGTTAACGAGCTGCGTGACAGATTACAGCGATTATAGAAATATAAAAATTAATCTCTTACTGTCGAACTCTTCGATCTTCAGCTCGGGAGCCGCCAGGTAATACTTCTCACACAGCATCTTGGCCGTGTCGTAGGCGTCTGACGGAGGAGGAGGAGACAAAAGGGTGGAGGGGAGAGTGAGTTCACCGAGGGGGGCGGGGTCACCGGGAGTGCAGAATTCAACTAAAAGCATCGCTGTGTAAACACGCCGCTCGTTTCCTGATTTGTGAGAGTTGCTCCACATGATGCAAATATTTGCAAATTGAAGTCATATTTGATCTTGAATACAAAGTACAATATTTACATGACATAAAATATGTCATACAAATATATACATGAGAAAATATTCCCACAGATGGAGAACAACAGTCTAGTCTTCTTATGGAGATCCATAAGGAAATCATAGGAGCCATTGTTTTGTTAGTATTTAGTTATTAAATATATATTATTGTTTATTCTAAACGTTTGCTTATTCACATTAGATCTTTGATAGTATTTTGTTTTGCTTGTTTAGTATTTTCTTGTTTTAGTTTATTTTGTTTTTGCGTATTTAGTTGGAATTTTTATTTTTGTCTATGGTTTATTGTATTTGCAGCTTGTTTCTCATTGTGTTTGTTATTCTTAATGTTGTTTTCTTGTGTGTTGAACACCAACCTGCCAACGAGACATGTATTTCAATGTAAATGTACATTATTATGTACTGTCCCATTTAAAAAAATGAATACATCTACAAATTGGTGTAATACTGTGATGCACCTGAGATTATATAGGTCGGCAGGTAAAGGACCAGCATGCTTTTGTTCTTTTGTTTGTTGTTTTGGAAAATAAATCATAAAAAATGTAAAAACTTTGAATGGATTCGATGATTGATTTAGACATTTCCTACAGTGCTGGTGGTTTTGAACTCACCGCGGACGACCTCGGCCACGCTGCAGGCGGGGTCGATGCTGCCGATGTGTTTGGGGTGGGCGGGGTTGGTGTCGTTGCCAAACAGGAGCGCTGACGGGAAATAAAAGTTGGTTAATCACCGAGCAGACGAGGAGGACAAGCCTGTTCCTGCTGACTCACTGTGCTGGTTGATGAGCATGCGGAAGGAGATGCGGTTGGTGTAGAAGCGGTCCAGGAAGTACTGGATGTTGCTGCTGGTGAACGGGTCAAAGCCGAACTTCTCCTTGTACTCCACGACCCCCTGGGCCATGGTGGGCACCACGTCGTTGTGGCGGTTACGGATCTCGATCAAAAGCTCCAGGAAACTACCAACATAAATAAATACTCATTTAAAGGAGGTATTTATACGACGGTGTATTAGCACCGCTCTAGGAAAATAATAAAATATATGGAGCCGAGAGAGGGGGGCAACAATCAGAGACAAAAAGTCGCAAATTTGCAAGCTTATAAAAGTGGCAAAAATTTTCGAGTTTAAAAAGTGGCAAAGTTGCGAGTTTAAAAAGTCGCAAATTTGCGTGTTTATAAAGTCGCAAATTTGCGAGTTTATAAATTGCCAAAAATTTGCGAATTTATTACGATTGCTAACAACCAGCATTTACGCTAGCTAACTTCCGATCAATTAATTGTTGGTTTTTATTCCTATGAGGACAAATTGGCATCTTATGGGTGTTTATTGATCGGGGGCGATTGGGCTAAGATGCTAGCGGTAGCTTTCACTTGTTGTCATAGCAACGGCAAACATCCAGTGTTAGCGGAACCAAGCAACTTGTTTATATCGGCTATATATACTTATAAACTCGCAAATTTGCCACTTCTTTCCCTCAGAAGGCTGCCCCCCTCTGTCGTGGTGATAATACGCCGTCGTAAGGATTTCATTCGTAAAGCATTTCATGGAAGTGTGTTTCGTCAAAACAGATTTTAATTGTCCGATGCCGTTTATCTGCCGGGTTTGTTTGGAGTAGAAACACGCCGTCGCCCATGCAGGCGGCAGATCTGTGTGTTGCATTCATGAATCATCAGTTAATATTCTCTCACTCGTTCAGAGCCCTGCGGTCCTCCGGCTTCCTGTTCTCGTAGTCCAGCAGCTCCACGAAGCTCTGCATGTACCTGATGAAGCAAACGTTGGGGGGGCAAAAGAGCAAAATGTTATCAACGCCGCTCATAAAAGCTTATGGTTTATTAAAGGAGACTTTAATCTCACCACTTCTGCACCAGCCTGACGGACGGCTGGCCGAGCAGCTTGTCGGGCAGCAGGTTGACCTCTCGCATGGTGTTGGCGAGACGCACCGGCAGCTCCTTACGGAGGAACATGTAGGAGGTTTTCTCACAGGCATTGTCCCGCCCTGAAGGAAACCAGTTACATGGAGAGTTAGGGCATTTAGCAGACTTACAAGAAGTACATTTCATTTCCAGGAATTCCTTCAACGTAACATACAGCTCCTTCTTCACAAACCTTCTGTTTTATTCTTGTTTTATGCCTCACATGCTCACTTTGTTTTTATACTATTCATCTATAGTTCTTTACTGTGCATCTTGAATCTTGAATACAAACAAAATGTAACTTTTGTCATTTAGAAAGTGACTGGAAACTCTTTCACTTTTATCTGCCGAGAAACACATTCAGGATTTAGTTTCCTCTTTTAAGTGAAGTGACTGGTGTGTGTGTGTGTGTGTGTGTGTGTGTGCGTGCGTGCGTGCGTGCGTGCGTGCGTGCGTGCGTGCGTGTGTGTGTGTGTGTGTGTGTGGGGGGGTGAAGAAGGCCTTCAAGCATGATCTGTAGTCGAGTGTCAACTTTCAACCTTTTAATGTGACACCTAAACTCTGCTGCTGCTTTAAGCGTCCCAGGAAATCACAAACATGTCACCCAACAGAGAGAGAGAGAGGGAGAGGGAGACAGATAGAGATAGAGATAGAGAAAGAGAGAGAGGGAGGAAATGTTTCGATTTGAATATAAACGAGGAAGAACTGAATCAGTAGTTTGTATATATATATATAGATATATAAGATATAAGAGGTATAATATATAATATATACTGTCTGTTTATATAATTAATATAAAGCAATGTTAATATGTATTACTGTTTATTGTGTACTGTGTTAATATTTGGACAAATTCTATGTATTTTGATGCTTCGGCAACATTGTTACTGAAACTTTCATGTCAATAAAACCCCATTGAACTGGAGAGAGAGAGAGAGACAGAGAGACAGAGAGAGAGAGGGAGAGAGACAGAGAGAGAGAGACAGAGAGAGAGAGAGAGAGAGACAGAGAGAGACAGAGAGAGACAGAGAGAAGGAGGAAATGTTTGGGATTTTAAAGGAGGAAGAAGTGAATCAGTGCTGTCGGACGTCACAGAGAATAACCAGAAGAATGAAGCCACATTCACACGCATGATGTTTACCAAAGTCCCACAATGCAAAGCGACGTGTGCAGATCTACGCCGGCGCCCCGTGGATGACCTCAGCCTTTCAACACAGACGAGATGTGATGCTCGAGGGCTCTTTTTTGTTTGTTTATCGAGGAAACAAGATGATGCTGCAGAATGAGAGGAAACAGCTTCCCCTGACTCAGCAGTATTTAAAGAGAGGCCACTTAAGTTAATCAAACGGGGAACGGTGACTCAGCTTTCTTTTGCAACGATGTCTCATTCGTTCCACAAGTCCCAGGGTACCTGAACACAACCCCCCCAGTGCACTGATGACATAACAGTGATGACAGTTTAATCAGAGATGGATTAAGAAAGCTAAGCCCTCCAAGTGTCATCCCCCCCCCCCTTCAATGTGGACTGGACTTGTCCAAGTGGACCCTGGTGACGTGGGTTGATCCTTCAGGTGGGTGAAGCAGGGTGTCACATGTCACCATCAACATTGTTGTTGTTGTTTGTGTGGCTCGCGCACGTAAACAACAGCAGCATTCTACCGTGAATGAGGAATAATGTGAAAAGGATTCATATCAAATACCAGACCCCCTACTCACCAAAGTCCAGGAACTGCTTGATGGAGAGGGGGGACGGGGAGAACCTGGAGTAGTACTCGATCTTGGGGTGGGCGCTTTTCAGCAGAGACGCGAAGATCCTCATGTTGATCAAAAACAAGTCCCGGAGGCGATCCGGCGGATTCAGACGAGAGACCGCGAGCAGCGCTTCGTCCCGGATCTCCTTGTTGTTGTTGTTGTTGGCGGTGACATCAGGGCGGGCGGCCCCCCTCTGTCGGCGGCGTCGACGTGTGTCCGAGCCCGCGGGGCTCCGGAGGACTCGAGGCGAGGACGGCACGGAGGAATGTCCATAAGGACAACGAGCGGCGTCTTCAAGGCTTCCTGGATCTACATGGCGACCATCCAGAGAAGCTGGTCGGAGTCAAACAGCGGCTTCCGGTTACCGGATTTCAAAATAAGATGGGCTGTCGCTTGTAGGCCTATATTTAATCTGATCATTATTCGTTTTTTTATAGTATAAAAGTATGAACTTGGATTCCCTTTTTTTAAAATATATTTATACTGTATATACATTTAACTTTTGTACCATTAAAGCTGCATTTACTATTGTCAATACAGGCAAAACAATAATGCCTGTATTGACTTGAATTGTATCTGCAGCTTTATCCATATAAAAGTTCCATTCATGCATCACTTCTATTCATAACCTTTAATTAAAGACAGTGACTTGACTGTCAATGACTCA
>NC_139929.1:2158937-2206437 GCF_963514095.1 Eutrigla gurnardus | reverse complement strand
TCGGGGGAATCTGTGACTCATCATTAAACAGCAAAAACAAAACAAAAAGAAGGCACAAACAGTGATTAGGACTAGAACAGCGTCCAGCGGTTTCATGTGAGTCACTCACGTCGGCCACGTCAAACGTCTTGTTGGTCCACAGGACAATGGAGAGGATGGTGAAGACTATTTTCAGGACGGCAAACTGGAAGGAGCCGAGTTTGAGCAGGAAGAGAGAGCGCCTGGAGACGGGAGCAGAGGAAGAGCATTTCAGATCGCTGGCCATCGATGATAATGAGTGTTGTTTCTTTTTAAAAGAACTCCATTGTGGCGTTTAAATCATCGAAAACCCGTCCTGGATAATTAGTACAGGATGTTCTGAACAATCCCTGCCCTTGGTCCTGATCTTATAGTTAAATGTGCAAACAACAGCATTTACAAACAACAGCATTTACAGTTCCCTTGTGACCAGTGACTTCTACAAAGTCACATTCAAGCACTTTCCAAGCACTTCAAGGTGCATTTCCATGCTTTTCCAGCCCCTTCCAGCTGTGGTAAACTCCATATTTGTACCAATCCAATGGTCAGTATTCAGTCTACTTATTCTGTCACTTGTTCATCACATTAAATGAGATGTTATTGTCCTCTAAACAACCAACATGATGTTTGGAGACAGCTTTTTACAGAAGGACCACAAATGAAAGGAAAACTAATTCCACTAACAGATCCACAGAAATATAATCACCAACTATTTTCATCATCTGTTCATCATCAAAAGTCATTTTTCATAAAGAAATGTCAGAAAATGCTGTTTTCAGTCCCTCAGATATGGAGATCTTCTTTTCTCTGTTCTATCATAGATGTCATCACATCTCAAGACCTTTAGTCTAAATCCAAGCACTTCTCAAACCTTGAAAACACCACACTAAGACTCAAGTGTTTTCAAGTGTTGGGAAACTTCAGATCACCCTCAGCTTAGACATGCTGGAACAAATAGTGTCCGCCTGCTGACGTGTGATGGATTCATCTCTGTGGTCAAATGCAGTCTGGTGTGGACTCAGTCAGAAGGTGGGGGGGGGGGGGGTGAATGACCAGGAGCGTGTTCAACCTGCCGTCTGAGGCTAAAAACTGAATGTTCAGTTTCGTTTCACAATCTTACCCAAAAAGAAAAAAAGCACCGCGTTGAACCCTCGAGCAGCAACACATGTTCTCACTATTATAGAAGCTGCTTCAATGGATGTTTCAAATTACCAGCTCGGTTACAATTACAGGGATCCTATTTCTCTGGTTTCAACCCGGTGCAGTATTCTCCGTTAAAGTACTTTTGTGTACTTGTGTCTATCAATATGTATATATATATATATATATATGTATATATATATATGTGATATATAGGTGTTTACCGGGTGATGGCCACATGCGGCAGGCAGAGGCAGCAGCAGCAGCACGGCCCGGTGCTGATCTTGAGTTTGTGTCGCCCGGCTCGCTTCAGGAAGGCCTGGTCCCCGCCCACCTCCTCCAGCATCAGGATCAGGAACTTGAAGACCACGACGGCGAAGTAGCTGAGGAGAGAAGCAGAGGAAGGTGAGGCAGACAGGCAGAGGAGGGTGAGACAGACAGGCAGAGGAGGGTGAGGCAGACAGGCAGAGGAAGGTGAGGCAGACAGGCAGAGGAGGGTGAGACAGACAGGCAGAGGAGGGTGAGGCAGACAGGCAGAGGAGGGTGAGACAGACAGGCAGAGGAGGGTGAGGCAGACAGGCAGAGGAGGGTGAGGCAGACAGGCAGAGGAGGGTGAGACAGACAGGCAGAGGAGGGTGAGGCAGACAGGCAGAGGAAGGTGAGGCAGACAGGCAGAGGAGGGTGAGACAGACAGGCAGAGGAGGGTGAGACCCACCAGGCGGAGGTCATGTCGGTGAACATGGTGGCTTTGGGGATCCACATCCCCAGACAGGACATGGTGCCGATCACCTGAAAGAGAGGGGGGAGGATGTGATGAGACGTTTGTTTGTTTGTTTGTTGTTTGTTTGTTTGTTGTCGTCGTCGTCTCTCCTCTCACCGGCGCCGCCCCGTTCACCCAGACGATCACGCTCTTCTTGTTGGCGGGAACCTTCTTGTAGATGTAGACGCACTCCTCGAGGAAGACGAGCATGGAGACGGCGGCCATGAAGGTGAGCACCGAGTAGAGGACGATGCCGAAGATGTCCAGCTCTGAGAGGGAGACAGGTCGTTTGTACAGGCTTTTATTTTGGTAATAATCAGAGTTCAGGATGATGTCATCGCCGTTATGTTGGCGACGGCGTGCTGCAGGCTGTTTCTGTACAATAATCCAAATATGTTGTCAGTATGTATGAAAATCTTTTTTTTTTTTTCTGAGGCTGAGCAAAGTGAAAACACGTGGAAACTCGAATGCAGAGCGTTGCCATGGCAACGCAGCAAAATAAGGACATATGAGCCGAGGATTCATCCCGGTCAACAAACGGACAAACAAAGTGGAGGGAAAAAGTTGGCGGTTGGATGACGGGAAACAAACGTTATGATCCTGAAAACATGAAAGTGATAAACGATGCATGCGGGTGGTTTCATCACCACAAAGAAACATAATCAATAAATAGATCACAATGTCATTTACGGGACGACAGATGTTTCAGATAAACAGGAGGAAGGCTGGTAGAGAGAGGGGGGAGGGGGGGGGGAGAGAGAGGGGGAGGGGGGGGAGAGAGAAGCGGGTTTAATTGTTTCCATATTTCTTCATATTTCTGCATCGTTTATTCCCAGACATCTAAAGTCATTAACGATGTAATCGCTTCACAAACAAACACATTTCTCTGTTTGATGATTTGTGTCCGTACAGGTGGTCTATCTCTCTCTCCCTCCCTCTCTCTCCCTGGTCTGGTTGGAAACATCTGAAGAAGTCACACATGTGTTCACCTTTAAACAGGCTGAAGGCTTTTCTCTCTTCGCTGATAAAAACGAGTCCAGATGGTCCGAGAGCCTTTAAAAGGTTCCACCATGAGAACCGTCTGCCTTTCAAGAACCGATAACAATAGATCTCCCCATGAACACAGAAACATCTCACTGGGATCTGTGGGAAGAATCTCTCTGAGTGGATCACACAAACGTCTTGAACCTTCATTTAGTCTTAATAACGGAGATTCCTTCCAAAGAACGCTTTTAAAAAGGGTCTTAAAAATAAGAAAAGCCAAATATTACAAAATGTTAAAGCTGCAACTTCATAAAAAGAAATAAATATAACATAAATATGTCTTTTAAAGGTTATTAAGGAGGAATATCAGAATACATTACTGTTGTTTTTCATGTCTTATGATTTATTAATCTAATTAACTAACTAAAGAATAATATTAAGCTCTGTTTAAGTGGATTTATACATAAATCAGTGATGTAATGGTACAAATAGCTTCTTATCTTCATCCTTCAACATAGAAAATGATTGTTTTTCTTCGAAAGAACGCATTTTAAAAATAACAAAAGAAAAGAATAAGCCAAAAAAGTCTTTAAAGGCTCTTAAGGAGGAAAATCTTAACTGTTGTTTTTCTTGTCTTATTATTTATTAATCTAATTAACTAACTAAAGATTAATATTAAGCTCTGTTTAAGTGGCTTTTCTCTCCGCGCTGCTGAACCTCCGAGGAGTGAAAAGTGAAAATGGATAATCCCACATGAGTCGGGAGTGTTAGTAATAATGAACAACAACATCGCCGCCCCGCTGGAGAACCGGAGAACCGGGTTCTGCCTGAACAAGCAGTCGACCTGTCTGGACTCATGTTTGCTGCTGCTGCATGCTGGGAGAAGAACCCCACGGAGCCCAGCAGAGACCTGGATCCGGTTCTGTTGTCCTTATGGAGAACCTGCTTCTCCTCTTTCTGAGACAGAGGTTTCTCAAAGTGGGGTCCCCGGACCCCTGGGGGTCTGCGACATTACCCTGGGGGTCCACAAAGATAATTTGCTATAAATGTTAAAATTGTGCAACTTTTGCCTCATCCAGATACAGGAGCGTCTCTCTCCGTGTTTTTCATTTACATTTCATAAAAGCACTTCAGGGTCAAGACCAGAATCATATGGGATCTGGGATCTGGGATCCCCCCCTCAGAGCTTCAGGTGCTGGTCTGCTTCCTGTTGCCAGGGTCAGATTTCTTTTTTTTCTTATCCTCATGTCTGGAATAAATACAATATTTAATAATCTCTTCTGAAAACATTCTTTTCAAGAAATCCAGGGGAACATTTAATCCCATGCTGATGGATTTCCATGGACCCCCTTTATGAAAGATCTGGAGGACTTGCTTTCACCTAGACTCTGATTGTTCCAGCACGTTGCATTGCCTTAAACAAAGTTGCCCATCATCAATCTACCCGGATGGATTCCTGCGGATGAGGGCTCTGATCCGGTCTTGCAGGACCCTGAAAAGTCTACTCACTGACGATGATGTCGATGGCGTACGGAGGAGGCTGCGAGCAGCTCGGGTGGACGGTTCGGTTGGATGCGTCGGGCTCCATGGCGGTTGCTGCTGTTGCTGTCGGCGGCACAGATTGTCACAAAGTGCAACTTCCCGAGTTTGTCTCGTGCATCCGCGGACGCTCGGCGCGTAAAGTAGACCCGGAGCCGCGGAGGGTCCGAGAGAGAGTGAGAGAAGGAGGGAGAGTTTCCACGGAGGAGATCTCTGCCTCCTGGGCACCAAAAAAAAAAAAACACACACTTGTTGCATGTCGCTGCTGGACCCGCCTCCTCCTCCTCCTCCTCCTCCTCGTCCTCCGCCCCGCCGTCACAGGACGGCCGCAACACAAACCACCACATCCTGCTGCCTTCCGTCGAAACGTGAGCAATGCTGCCTTAAAAAAACAGATTTTGATTATTTTTACCTGATTTCACTTTGATTTTAACTTTTTCAACGTGTTTGATACGATATTACAAAATATTAGATTTCAACTTTTTTTTATTGTATCAATCTGTCAGATGAGCAGTGTAATTCTGTCACTCATGTTATTTATTTTTTAAAGGGTAATTAATAGGATTTGCTACCTGACATCACATTGATTTTAATGTTTGCAACATTTTGATACACTATTACGATTGGAAAAAAAAAAAAAAATCAATCTCTAAGATTAAAAATGTAACTGTTTCTCTCATATGTTATTTTTTTAAATCTTTTTTTGTTGCCTTGTTTGGTTTATGAGGTTTTACCTGGAAGAGTTGGTTATGGAAGTAACTCTTGATCCCCAACCCTAACCCCACCCTCAACCCTAACTCTAACCATATATTGGGGGGGGGGGGGGGGGGGGGGGGGTCCCGACCCATGCTTCTTCTACATTCTTCATCACTGAGGAAGCTTACAGTAAATGTGTAGAAACCCGTTGGGTTGTGAGGGGGGTGGGGGGTCTCAGGGGGGTTCAGCTGATTCACTCTTTAGATGGGGGATTCCACATGTTCTGGGAATCCTGCTACAGGTTACTGGAAATCAAAACTCCAGTTTAACAGGAGGAGGGATGGAGGAGGGGAGGGGTAACAATGGCAAGTGTGTGTGTGTGTGTGTGTGTGTGTGAGGGGGGTGCTTCTTAGGACCGGATAGGCACTCACATCACATGCCCCCCCCCCCTTCGTTGCCAAGGCAACACATGCATGGGGTGTCGTCATGTGAGGCATTTGCTGCAAATCTTGTTGCACCCTTGACTCCATTCGGATCATTTTCCACAACAGAGAGAGAGAGAGAGAGAGAGAGAGAGAGAGAGAGAGAGAGAGAGAGAGAGAGAGAGAGGCCTGCAGGGAGGTCCAGGTTTTAGTTTTACTTGAGAACATTACTTTAAGTTTTTACCGTTGATCACATCTTGCCTGTCCGATCAGGCAAAGTTGGCTTCAGACGGGCAGAATAAATAACTTAATGGTACGATGAAATCTCTTCATCCCGGCGTGTGCAGACACATTTCCAGGAGCACGAAAAATCACGGGGGGTTTAAAAGCACCGGAGTCACATGACCCCACACATTACATTCGTTGGTCTATGACTCTCACTTATTCAGTCAAGTCTGAGCAACTTTGACATCCTGCTGGCACACCTTGGCTTACGCATTTTCTGACTCCAGGTGCTTTCACAACTCAGCACAAAAAAAGGGGTTTTGTCCCGACTGGCCTGGAGTTTATGAAGGTGATAGACAAAACAACCAAAACAGGTATCCGAGAATCTACGGAGGAATCATCAGCCATGATGTAGCAGAGGAGAAGAAGAAGAAGGAGAAGGAGAAGAAGAAGAAGAAGAAGAAGAAGAAGAAGAAGAAGAAGAAGAAGAAGGAGAAGGAGAAGAAGAAGAAGAAGAAGAAGAAGAAGAAGAAGAAGAAGAAGAAGACATTTCCTGGGAAGATGATCACATCTGACTCAGAGGATGATTAACAGAACAACTCATTATGATCCAACGTGAGCAGCTGTGAGTCAGATTCATAGAAAAGTTCACCCCTGAACACATCGGCCCGTTGAAGGTTCTGATGCTCTGATGATGTTAGGATCCTAAATCCCTGTTTAATGGCGGATTAGCCCTTTAATGGATGAACCATCCAAAGGTCCCGATCTGCTTCGGCCTTGCCGGCGGTACGACTTTGTTTGGTTTTTCCACAACTCACTGTTTACTCTCCCTCAAAAATGTGACACCGAGGTCGTTACCTTGGGAGCTTATAGCACGCACACACACACACACACACACACACACACACACACACACACGCACACGCACACGCACACACACACACTAGAAACAGCGTTGCCAGATTGGAGCTGCTTTTCCACCAACTTGGGCTACTTTTGATCAAATTGGGCTCTGAAAAATAACATTTCTCTCCAGACTTTGACAACATAATAATATAATATTCACTGTTTTATTGACTTGTTTAATTTTTTTAATATTTGAGTGATACGAGTTGTGTTCAACAATCATTAGAGATAATGGAGGGCCTGCTTTACTTGATTCATTTGTGTATTTCGTTGGCACTTTTGAGGGTTTCCTGCCTTTTTATCTGATATATCTGAGGTTATTTGACGCTTTGTATACTTCCCATGCGTTTTCTATTGCACAAGGCTCTTGGACAGGTTTCTGCCAAGCGGATTTGTATTTGCATGTTTTTTAAATTAAATATTGTGTGTGCTTCTTCTTCCACTTGGCTTTGACATTACAGTAACATATGCCGAGTCGTGCTGTTCTGACCTTGGCCCGCGAGCTGCACAGATCTGCAGAACAGATGTGATGCACCGGGAGTCCGTTCTCTCCCCCTGTACGTACGTTACGCTTTAACAAGCAGCCGAGTCGGGAGTCTCTGTGGAGGAAAGGAAACGTGACGAGGACACGAGGAAGAGCTGAGCAGCAGAGGACAAGGACCTGGCTGTCACACAGATAGCAGGGGTCGATCTGGGACTGAACCAGACTGCCTTCAAATACTACAGGATATCATATATATATGTATATATATTCATATATATATATATATATATATATGTATATATATTCATATATATATATATATATATATATATATATATATATGTTAAAATAATTTTCCCGTAAACGAATAAATTCACCCAAGGAGGAGATCGGAGACAAAAGTAAAGTCGAAGTCTGACTTTAATCTTGGCCAAGAGGAGCAGTTACAGTGCAACAACGTGTGAGGATGCTACAGAGAAAGTGCTCAAATCAATGTTGTGACTTGAGTCTTTTAAAGGCACAGGAGATAACGCGTCATTGAGAACATGTAATACAAGACATCATGTGCACAGGGCCCCTGATAACGGTTAGCTGTTCTACAGGATGGCTTTAGGCCCTGTTTAGGTCATCAGTGGAAATACTAAAGTCATTAACAGTTCAGCGCATATGTACCAAAGTCATGGACAGTTCAATATATGCTTTAAGGCATGAGGCCTCCTAAGACATGGGACCTCAGAGGTCACCGTGGATGCTAAAGAGACCCCTAAAGCTCTAACATAAACAGAAAACACTAAAATCTTGTGGTTATACAAAATTCTTATAACAGTATATACACTCAACAAAAATATAAACGCAACACTTTTGTTTTTGCTCCCATTTTTCATGAGATGGACTTAAAGATCTAAAATTCATTCCAGATACACAATATTACCATTTCTCTCAAACATTGTTCACAAATCTGTCTAAATGTGTGATAGTGAGCACTTCTGCTTTGCTGAGATAATCCATCCCACCTCACAGGTGTGCCACATCAAGATGCTGATCTGACATCATGATTAGTGCACAGGTGTACCTTATACTGCCCACAATAAAAGGCCACCCTGAAATGTGCATTTTTTGCTTTATTGGGGGTCTGGGGACTCAGAACCAGTCAGTATCTGGTGTGACCACCATTTGCCTCATGCAGTGCAACACATCTTCTTCGCATAGAGTTTATCAGATTGTCAATTGTGGCCTGTGGAATGTTGGTCCACTCCTCTTCAATGGCTGTGCGAAGTTGCTGGATATTAGTGGGAACTGGTACACGCTGTCGTATACGCCGGTCATGCACATCCCAAACATGCTCAATGGGTGACATGTCCGGTGAGTATGCTGGCCATGCAAGAACTGGGACATTTTCAGCTTCCAAGAATTGTGTACAGATCCTTGCAACATGGGGCCGTGCATTATCTTGCTGAAACATGAGGTGATGTTCATGGATGTATGGCACAACAATGGGCCTCAGGATCTCATCACGGTATCTCTGTGCATTCAAAATGCCATCAATAAAATGCACCTGTGTTCTTCGTCCATAACGGATGCCTGCCCATACCATAACCCCACCACCACCATGGGCCACTCGATCCACAACATTGACATCAGCAAAGCGCTCACCCACACGACGCCACACACGCTGTCTGCCATCTGCCCTGAACAATGTAAACCGAGATTCATCCGTGAAGAGAACACCTCTCCAACGTGCCAGACGCCATCGAATGTGAGCATTTGCCCACTCAAGTCTGTTACGGCGACGAGCTGGAGTCAGGTCAAGACCCCGATGAGGACGACGAGCATGCAGTTGAGCTTCCCTGAGACGGTTTCTGACAGTTTGTGCAGAAATTGTTTGGTTATGCAAACCAATTGTTTCAGCAGCTGTCTGAGTGGCTGGTCTCAGACGATCTTGGAGGTGAACCTGCTGGATGTGGAGGTCCTGGGCTGGTGTGGTTACACATGGTCTGCGGTTGTGAGGCCGGTTGGATGTACTGCCATATTCTCTGAAACGCCTTTGGAGACGGCTTATGGTGGAGAAATGAACATTCAATGCACGAGCAACAGATCTGGTTGACATTTCTGCTGTCAGCATGCCAATTGCACGCTCCCTCAATGCTTGTGGCATCTGTGGCATTTTGCTGTGAGACAAAACTGCACATTTCAGAGTGGCCTTTTATTGTGGGCAGTATTAGGTACACCTGTGCACTAATCATGATGTCAGATCAGCATCTTGATGTGGCACACCTGTGAGGTGGGATGGATTATCTCAGCAAAGCAGAAGTGCTCACTATCACACATTTAGACAGATTTGTGAACAATGTTTGAGAGAAATGGTAATATTGTGTATCTGGAATGAATTTTAGATCTTTAAGTCCATCTCATGAAAAATGGGAGCAAAAACAAAAGTGTTGCGTTTATATTTTTGTTGAGTGTATATATATATATATATATATATATATATATATACTGTGTATATATACTCACCCCAATGTGTGTCCTCCTTCAAGCCAGGGTCCTCGAGGTCTGAGGGTCCTTCAGGATCTAAGTGGTTCCAAGGAGATCCCTCTTCTGGAATAATGTGGCTAATTCCTGGAATCTGCTGGAGACACTTTGCTCCGATTATACATGTATTGGCAAGAACCTCACGATACGATACGTATCATGATATCATAATATTGGGATATAAATAAAGATGAAAACACAAGTACCCGTATATGTACATCAGATGATATCAGAGGACAAATTGAGTCAAAACTATTTCATTCAAAACAGCCTCTCCATTTGATTAATTCCCATGAAATTCACTGGAATAAATATTGAAGATAAAATGAAAAAGCATAAAGTACTGCATTCACAACACGTCTAAACGTGAATCTTTTTTTTTTTTTAAATCGATCTTTGGAGTTGAAAAATCGATATTGTATTTGGCGGTAAAGTATCACGATATATTGCCGTATCGATATTTTAACACAACCCTAATATAATATATGAACGATATCTTGAATCAGTCAAACTGAGGAGAGCAGAATTAGACAGGAGGTTTAAAAAAACATTTATTGTTATTTTCACGTTACTTGTGTCGAGGCATGTACTTCATTCACAAAATAGGAACAGTAAAATTAATCAGACAAGAAAAATATATATGTAGTCTTTTTCTTACATTATCAATATATATATATATATGTACACACATAGTAAAATAGGACATTGTAACAAAAAAGAAAGCATAAAAGTGTAGCAGTAAATAAGCAAGTTATGAGAGGCAAACATCTGCAGTGTGAACAGATGTGAAATGTTTATTCTTAAAAAAAAATCAGATCCTTCTTCGTTTTCACAGCAGTTTTTTTATGGCTTTGTTTATAAACTTGAGACAAACCAGAGTAAAGCTAATTTTAAAACATGACGCATCCAAGCAGTTAATTGGAAAAAGCCGCCCGAACGTTGGATTGTTGTTGTAAAACACGCTTACATCATTCAGGCGCCATGCTCGTCAGCGTTATGTGGAACACGTAGAAATCACACAGAAGCATTTCTCTTGCAGGATGACAAGTTTACAAAAGAAACACTCACTTAAAGCATTACAAAACACACACACACACACACAGACACACACACACACACACACACACTTCAGTCTCAGAGAATACAGGCAAGACGACAGGTCCAATGGTCCAGGATCAGTGGCTGAACGTGATGATGCACATACATATATATTTTTCTTTTTTCTTCAAGTGTGATGTTTAAAAAAAAAATCCAAAATATGATTATAACATAACTGGCTTGAATCATGACATTTTAAAATCTGCTAAATTGACATCGAACCCCCTTCAAATACACTTTGGGCTCAAAAAATGTGACTGTTAAGTTCATTTTTTTAACGCTCCACTGTCCCGTCGGTACATTCAGCACGACAAACACAAACGCACCGTACGACACCACGACTCCACAACGACAGCAACGTCTGTAAACTCGTACGCCTAAGTCTGAGTCAGTCGTGTGATCAGACATGACGATGCAATGACGGACATCAGGAGGTCGCTGGGTGTTTCCCCTCCGATGGAGGAAAAGGTTGCATAAAAACAAACAAAAATAACAAAAAGTTCTCAGTAAATAAATCCTGAAGTTTGGTTGCACTGAAAATCGTCCGTTGTCTGATATTTACACGTGCGGTCGTGAAATCTTTTACAGAGTTCACCGCCACATCCCAGACGTTAGGTCAAGGTCACGACCTTAGCCGTAGCCGTGACGCCTCCATATTCACGAGGGGCGGGGGGAGTAAAGTAATGCATAATCATTTCAATCCCAAAGAAAAAAAAGGAGCTGCACCTTCAAATTAAGACTGAACAGTGAATCGAGCCCCCCTGAGCCACACATAAGAGGAGCTGTGTCGCCACCTGTTGGACAGCGCTGGTATTGCAAGGACATCAGGACTCCCACTGCTTTACAGGCAGGCTGAGAATTTTGGTTGTGATGACGTTGTGGCCCGGTAGATGGTTATTGTAAAGCTAGGATGCTGTAAACACTTCAGGTTCAGAGGTCAGAGCTCCTGACAGGTTCAGCCCTTATTTGGCAACGAGCGGCAGCGGCGGCGTTTAAAAAGGCTGAAGCGCTGAGCTGTAGAAAAAACCTCACACACACACACCTGCGGGCTTAGAATCACTGATCGGCATCATGACATACTGTACTTACAAGTGACGGACGCTGCACATTCCCACGGGTTTGAATGCACCTCCATGGTCATTTTTATACAGCAGCATGTTTTAACACAAGTTGGCCACAAAAAACACATTAAGCTTTTTTTTTTTTTTTTTTTAAAGTTGCTGTTCTTAAAAAAACAAAACAAAAAAAAAGACAAAGACTGCCACTTCAACACACATTCACGCAAACGATACGCCATAAAAAGTCACATGATCAGCCAGCATCCGAGAAAATAATAATAATAAAGCAGCACGTTGTTTGATGGACATTGATAATCTACAAAGTGCAAAATGTGCAACCTTGTGCTCTGATATCCAAAAACACAGCTACAGTCTCGCCTCCGTGTGCACCGGGGTTTCAGTCCGGTGAAACCGGGCCGGCAGAGCGCTCTAAACATAGTCCAGGGTTTTGTGTTGGGGGAAACATCCATCTCCAAAAAAAAAAAAAAAAAAAAAAATAGCAAGAACACAGATGATCTTCCAACATGATCAGTAAAAAAATAAAAAAGCAAAAACAAAACGATCCATCTCCTACTTTTTCCAGAAATGAGAGAGAGAAATGGCTCCAGCTCGCCCACTCACTCTTCACTGCAGCTTTTGTGCCGAGAAAACGAGTCTCGGTGCAGCCGGGAAGCTTTTTGGCAACAAAAAAAGTTTCCCATTAAACACTCAAAAAAAGTAGCTCATATTCCTTCTGCCCATAATTCAAATATTCTCATCATCCAATACATGCTCCACTTGGGGGGGAGGGGAAGGAAACAACACATGGGGGATCATGTATACGGTTGGATGTATGAGTGCTAGTGTGTGTGTGTGTGTGTGTGTGCGTGTGTGAGTGTGTGTGTGTGAGTGTGAGTGTGTGTGACATTGATAACACGTGTGTGAGAACGCCGGCGTCATAGATGCATTGCTGTGCTGCGATGGGAGACATAAATGCGATTTCCATAGTTACTCTGTAGGGGGGGGAGGGGGTGCGCGCTGGGAGACCGTTGCCATGGTGACGAGCTTAAACGGTCGCGTTGTTGCTTAAGGCATCGTATTAAGATGACTGAAGAGTTTCTCCTGTGGCAGAGGAAGAAGAAGCAGAAACGTGATCGGGGTTGCCGTTGACGACACATTAATTCACATCAGTTACATCACTTCCTCCTCCTTTTTTTTTTTTTTTTTAGATTTACCTGGTTAGGACTCGCTCTCCATGGAGATTGTAATGGTTTCACTTTCAGCTGTAAAGCCAAACAGAAAGAGGCGTTCAGACACCAGATTTATGTCACTTCCTGTCTGTGGAACGTCATCACGGCGGGGAGAGCTCACCTGATTTGAGGGCGTCGTTCGCCTGATGGTCGGCCATGTTGTTGGCGTGCTGGTCGTTGCTCAGGAGGCGATTCTGCGTCTCGCTGACGGGGCTCACGGGGACTTCAGCATCGCTGGAAACGAGACAACGCAGGGTTCCTACACCTTTTTCCAAAGTCAAGCACTTTTCCAGCATTTCAAGGTGCATTTCCATGCTTTTCCAGCCCCTTCCAGCTGTGGTAAACTCCATATTTGTATCAATCCAATGGTCAGTATTCAGTCTACTTATTATGTCACTTGTTCATCACATTAAATGAGATGTTATTGTCCTCTAAACAACCAACATGATGTTTGGAGACAGCTTTTTACAGAAGGACCACAAATGAAAGGAAAACTAATTCCACTAACAGATCCACAGAAATATAATCACCAACTATTTTCATCATCTGTTCATCATCAAAAGTCATTTTTCATAAAGAAATGTCAGAAAATGCTGTTTTCAGTCCCTCAAATATGGAGATCTTCTTTTCTCTGTTCTATCATAGATGTCATCACATACAACACACATTTCAAGACCTTTATTCTACATCCAAGCACTTTTCAAAGCTTTGAAAACACCACACTAAAAATCAAGTGTTCAAGGATTTCCAGGTTGTTCACCTTTTGCTGGGGTCCGCCTGCAGCGTCACCACGGCCTGCTCCACGTCGGCGGCGTTGACCAGCCGTGTGGGGAACGTCAGCCCGTCTCCCTGACTGCGTGGACAAGAGACAAACTCAAGATACAGTACAGGTCTGCCTGCAGGGCAACAACCTGCAGCTGGACTACATTACCTTCACAACAAAGGTAACCTGATATATTAAAGTGGGATATGCACCGTTTTCAACTCTTCAATTTGCATGAAAACCATTATCATTAACAAATTATATAAAAACGTGAATCTAGCATAAGCTCTCCAACATCTGGACGTTGGTCTACCTGGTGAAGATGGGCAGCAGCCAGTACTTCTTCTGGTCTCCGAACACCTGAGCGATATTCTTACGGAAACCCAGAGAGAAGCCGTTCTTATCGGAGCCCGTCCTGAAGACCGGCGCCCTGAACGCCTCTGCAGAGACAAACACAGGTCATTAACGCAACCAGCAGGTGTGTTTTAACTGGTTGTGTGAGTGTGTGTGTGTGTGTGTGTGTGTGTTACCTATCGTGGACCGGTTCTTCCCTACAAGCCACAGGTGGTAGCTGAAGAGGGACAGAATGCTGATGCAGAACATTGCCGCCACAAAAAATAGAAACAAGACATGGAATTTGGCGTGAGTGTCTTCCAGCTTATTCTAGAGGGGGGGAGAGAGAGAAGGAGGCATCAGTCACATATTCACATGGAGGTTTCTTTTTTTTTTTTTATGGAAAAAAGAAAGAAAAGACAAGAGAAAGTAAAGATGGGTTCACACACACACACACACGACAAAAAACCATGGCAACGACGGAGAAGGCACCACCACGCTGATGGAGGACAGCCGGGTTACCTTTGGGCAGTTCTCTGCCGATTTCCTCCGGCAAAGCTTTAGTACAAACAGAAAGGAGAATGTTAGCAACACCAGGAGAGAACAGGTGGGGGGGGGGGGGCACTTAGTATATCAGCAGGCAAACAAGAGGGGGAGGAAGAGAGAGAGAGTGGCTGAATATACAAAAGAGAGGACAAAAGGGATGGAAGAGGAAGAGATGAGAGAAAAAACCCAGGGAAGAAGAAAAAACATGTTCTGATGGTGAACAATGACCCAGTGTGTAGGATAACAAGAGGGGGGGGGGGGGGTATACCCATGCACAACCAACTCAGAGGATGCTAAACCCAGACCATGCAACGGACCTGCATCCTCCAACACACTCAGTATGCCTCTGCACATTATTCAGGCCTCCTCCACCTTCTCCAAAGTCAAATTCAAGCACTTTTCCAGCATTTCCAGGTGCATTTCCATGCTTTTCCAGCACCTTCCAGCTGTGGTAAACTCCATCTTTGTACCAATCCAATGGTCAGTATTCAGTCTACTTATTATGTCACTTGTTCATCACATTAAATGAGATGTTATTGTCCTCTAAACAACCAACATGATGTTTGGAGACAGCTTTTTACAGAAGGACCACAAATGAAAGGAAAACTAATTCCACTAACAGATCCACAGAAATATAATCACCAACTATTTTCATCATCTGTTCATCATCAAAAGGCATTTTTCATAAAGAAATGTCAGGAAATGCTGTTTTCAGTCCCTCAAATATGGAGATCTTCTTTTCTCTGTTCTATCATAGATGTCATCACATACAACACACATTTCAAGACCTTTAGTCTAAATCCAAGCACTTTTCACACCACCGCTGAAGTGTTTTCAAGGATTTCCAGCACCGCTACCAACCCTGAGTACTACTCACTGTCCAGAACTTGATGAAATACTGCAGCACGGTGGCGGCGATGAACAGGCAGTACACCAGCGAGTACGCCAGGAACAAGATGAAGAACTTGTAGTTGGAGAAGCCCACGCAGTTGTTCACCCTGGAGACGCACAACAACACGGGAAAGGTCAGATTTGACGCCACGCCCACCGATTAGAAATCTTATCAACGTGCAAAAAGGGCGGAGGCTTCGACGGCTTTCTTTTGTGCAAAACCAGACTATAAAAACTCTGCGGCCCTCTTCTTGTGTTTGCTCAACCAAGGCACGAGAACAAGATCCACATCAATAATTAAGTCTTTTCAGAGCGGCTGCAGGATGAGATATTACTGCAACTATTAGGTCTCCGGAGCACGTAGGAAAGAAATAAAAAAACAGCCGAGTGAGCATCACTTTAGTGAGCTGTTGGCTCAGCTTTTATAGAGTACGAGCTATCGGAGCCATCTGCTCACACACATTAGTCCGTATGAAGCATCTGAAAGGAGTAAAAACCTCTTTACGTACCAGGGACAATGGTGATCCATCTTCAGCACACACCTGCATGACATCACACGGACAGGGACGATTTTAGGAAAACAGGAAAAGCTTGATGTTAAAAAGAGATAAAGACAAGAAGTTTTTTTTCCTCACATGTCGCAGGCGGAGCAGTGATGACAGCGGTCCGGCTTGATGACTTGACAGCGGTCACAATAGCGGATTGCTGCGTGAACACAACAGGATGCTGTTAAAGAGGACGGACAGATCCCCCTCACATGACCATGTTATGACAGACAGACAGACAGACAGGCAGGCAGACAGACCTCCAGCTCCTGTGCGGGTGTACAGAGGCAGACTGGTGGCGGCTCTCCACAGGATCTCCTGCTGGGACTCGGGCCTCTCCTCCTTCTCATAACGCTCCTTCTCAACTTTGGGGAGGCAGAACTGGAGACGGGGAACAGAAACCCAGCAGAGTTTAATGTCAACACACATGCAGACCAGAGTGGGGGGCTTGTTTCTGGAGGACGGGGTCGGGTACCTCTTTGGAGGGGTTGGCAGGCTGGCTGAAGATGGTCTTCCAGTAAGACCACACGAACATGACGAAGGAGACATGGAAGCAGATCAGGTAGACGACTGGAAGGGGAAGCAATGAGCGAAAACATCAGAACCAACTGTTCCTCAGCAATCTGAGCTAATTATCCAAATAAACAGAAAAACTGGCTTCGATATGTAAACATGCATTAAATCACATTCAAGGTTCAGACACTTACCCTGCTCTCCTATACTGAGAATGGTGACTGGAAGAGAAAATAACATGTTAGATACGAAAACAATTGACATTGATTATCCCCATGATATTATTATCCCCACTAATCATCAAAATATGCTTAAAAGTGCTTAAAGATGTCACTAAAACATCCTGGAATCAGTTTACATTTTAAACTCTTTGTGTGAAAAACAATCAAATAATCTCAATTAAGATGATCATGAATCAGAAGGTCTCCCTGCACAAATAAAGGATAAATATACCTATTTTTTTTCACAGCACAATTACATACAATAAACCTTGACACCACATGGTGATTCCTGTAAAATCCAGATGTGAAAAACAAAAAGCTATAGATGACATCACCAGTCAGGAGGTTACCACTCCCGGGTCACATGTCAAATTTCCTGACATTCACTGACCATAAAGCTGAATTTCCATGACCTATACTAAAGGGTAAAAAACAGGCAGCCTTTGTGTTGAGCAGACAAAAAAAACAACAAATTGTGAGCTTTGTGTAAAAAAACTTTACACGCCCTGATGCAACAAACGAGCACAATATTTGCTCTTAAATGGGGTTTTTTTGGGGGGGGGGGGGAAAGGGGGAAATTGAATGTGAAATCTACGCCTGTCTTAGTGGTATAATGGTGGGCTTCTTGATCATGGAGGACCTGGAGGGACCACATCTGGAAGGCATCATGGACCCCTCAAAGCCTTCACAGTGGTTTACTCTGTCTTACTGTTTAAACACTAGTCACTTGTATTGCACTTTGTACTTGAATAACTACTAAATCTACTACTATTTACATGAAATATATATATTTTAATTAAAATAAAATATCATTTTTAAAAATGCAACTAAAATTTAAACATGCTCCGAACAAAATTCCCTGATATATTATTGAAAAAATCGGTCCCTGCCTGGAAAATACTTTTTTTTTTCTGAACATCCCCTGATATTCCGGAAATGGACCCTCAATCAAAGCATGTCAAATTGATTCCCTCCCATCTTCATAGAAACACTCATGTCGACGCTACCGAATTACCGCTAATAAGGGGGAAAGGAGAATTTGGTCAGAAATACCGTTTAGTTCGCTTTTTTTTTCTTCTTCCTTCTCCATCCAGCTCGACGGACAATAACAATTAACACCGCGGCGAAAGTTTCTCTCCCCACCCGGAACACGTTTCTCGGTTAAACCGAGCCCCACCGGAGCGATGTCAGCCCGCGGATAATTAGCTGTATCTAGATGTTTTTTGCGGGGCTCGCCGGCACCATTGTTGAGCCGCGGTCCGTTCACTTCCTGCTGGCCGGCAGCGGCAGCGGCAGCGGCGGCGGCGGCTGTACCGAGGCGGACCGCGCACAATGAAAACACCCGCCGCTGTGAGGGGAGGGGGGCGACGGACGCCGGCAGCGCGGCTACTTACACAGACAGAGCTCCACCACATACGCGTAGTAAGACCAGCAGACGACCAGGGCGATGAAAATCACAGGTATCCACGCTAGACCCCGTTGACAGCATCTCAGGACGTGCGTGGGCGCCATCTTTCTCCCTCCTCTACTGTGTGTTGGAAAAGGGAGTGTCGCTGTGTGACGTCACTGGTCTGAAAACGTTTTTTTTAAAGGGAGGGGGGTGGGATAAGAATAACGTGATGCTTTTTTTATGCTTTTTTAATTTAATGATTTATAATGATTAAACTATTTGATATGATTTGACTACATGAAAATATAGTTTGATTTTTAGAAAGCAGAATTCGGAGAAAATAGTTATTTTTTCATGCATTTATAAATACAAAAAGTATGTAAAATTGTTTTTTTAATTTGTAAAATGCTTTGTTTTTTTATTTGTAAAATTAAAAAAGGCCTACACGTGTATGAATATATATATATGTACCTTATTTTTTTGTATTTATTTCTGTTTAATAATCACTCTGTTGTTTATGTCTGTCATTTGAATTCTCTTGAATGTGGTACAAGCCTTGTCTGTGCAATAAAATAATTGAATTACTCTTTATACCAAATGAGCCTCTGAAACACATGTAGATACTATATAACAAAATAAGGATTATATACAGCCAGTGTATATGTTTTATACTTCTAATTAAATATACAGATATGTTAAGCCTTACTATGACGGTCCTTTTACTTTATATATTTCTCTTTATAGAAATTGTGCCTTGTTTAACACCATGGACTTTGCATGACATTTATTTTAAAAAGTATCAATAGTTTTGGCAAATGACCTGGAACAAACGCATTTATAATAAATACAAATATATATAAAGTATGTGCTTTCTTCTATATACATCGCAACTGTTATTATCATAACACCTAATACTTGGGGGTTGTTTCCACATATATTTTATTACTTTATGGGCTGACTTCAGGGCGGTGCAACATACTTTGGACCTGCCCTCACGACAACCTGAAATGCCCCAGGAAGCAACAACAGGGACCGGAGCCATTTCCCCGAACCAACGGCTTCCGTTGAGATGCACACCGACACCTATCTGTCCCGCATCGGGTTCCGCGGCTCGGCCGAGCCCAGCCTGGAGGTGCTGCGGTCGCTCCACCTCGGTCACGTGATGACGGTGCCGTTCGAGAACCTGACGGTTCACAGCGGCGGCCGAGTCCGGCTCCAGCTCCCCCTGCTGTACGACAAGATAGTGACCCGGCGCCGAGGCGGGTTCTGCACCGAGAACAACGGCCTGTTCTCCTGGCTGCTGTCCGAGCTGGGCTTCCGGGTCACCCTGCTGTCGGGTCAGGTGAGGAGTCCCATCACGGGTTACTACGGGCGGCCCTTTGACCACTTGGTCCTCATGGTGAGCCTGGACGGGCAGCGCTGGCTGTGCGACGTCGGGGTCGGCGCCATGGGCTTCAGTGCCCCCCTTTCCCTGGAGACCAGGACCCCCCAGGAGCAGGGCCACCGGGTGTACCGCATCAGAGAGCAGGCGGGGATGCATTTCCTGGAGTGGCAGCTGGAAGACAACCGAGGGCCGGACGGAGACTGGACGGAGATCTACAAGTTCACCCTGGAGCCTCGTCGCCTGCAGGACTTTGCCGAGATGTGCCGGTACCACCAGAGCTCGCCCTGCTCCGTCTTCTTCTGCAAGTCCATCTGCACCGTCCTCAAACCGGGCGGGAGGCTCACCTACGTGGGCCGCAGACTAACCAGCACCACCTTCCCATCCAAAGAGACGGGGGGAGTGTTGGAAACCAAGACCAGGGAGCTCCAAGATGAGGAGATAGCCGGGATCCTGGAGGATCAGTTTGGAATCGTGCTAGATTCTCCACTCGTGCCAAAGGACGAGGCAATCGAACCACCGGCAGTCGTGTACTGACCCGGCAACACAAGCAACAAATAAAAAAAATAGATAAATTGTAAGTTTGATTTAATAAATTATACATACACTTTTAAGATGTACAATGGTCATTGCATTAATCCATATCTTTTTTTTTTCTTTTTCTTTTTTTTAAAGACAAAGTCTGCGTTCAAAGTATTTACACATGTACAATTATCAGACAGCACTTTACAAAGCAAGGCATTAAACGACAATACGGATGTTGAGCTTCAAAAATCGAACCGCTAACCCCTCGCTCTCCTGCCTACTGCGTTTGTGGGGGGATGGGGGGGGGGGATTACTCAGCTCTCCCATGATTATAATACATTTCCCTTTTCCCACCTTTTTTCGGTGGCAACGAATGGGAATTTGAGAAATTGAACAACATCCACGGGAGATTTAAAAAGGATTATGTTCCAAGGACTGAGTTGAAAATAAAAAAAAGGGGTGGGATACGGGGAGGGAGGGGGAGAGGGGGGGGGTACGCAGGGTAACGGGTGCAAACAAACGTGGCAACGTGTGACACAAAAGATCTACTCTACGACGGGGACAGGGATGGGAGGCGGGATTGAGCTCGCTCTTCCAGCTTTCCGTTCATAGTTGACGAGCCTCTGGCCGACCAGGTACCTGTGGAGAGAGAGAGATCGTCACGGTAATAAAAAATACAAAAAAGCTACAAATGGTCAAATGCATTGCGGGGCGATACGGTCACAAAGATGCTCACTTGTCGTTCTTGATGTGCTCGTAGAGGCGTTTGAACTGTCGGATCTGGAAGGACAGGATACCGATGAGCGAGACCACCATCAGGAGGAACGGGTAGATTCTCCTCTGCATCAGGATCTCCATCTCTGGGGTGACTCCTGCAGAAGAGACACACTTCGGTTAGGATATTTGAGTTTACTTAATAACCTCATTGCATATTCACAGGGTTAATCTAATGCAAACTGCCAGTGCTTTAGGTGGATTTCTCAGAAGAGTGCTTCGTTGTCGAGGCAAATTGCCGTTCCCTGCGTATTTGGAAAATCCTTTTTTTTGTTGAGAAGGTGAACTTACAGAGAAAATAACAAAATGTCAAACTAATGTACTTCCTAATGTGAAGACACTCACCCACAGCAGGCACCACCCCGGCAGCGATCACATATGGCACGCACAAGGACAGCAGCAGGACCGAGATGACCGGCGCCGCCAGTTTACGGATGATGAACTGGAGATCAATGTTGCGGATTCCGTTTGCATAAACCTGAGCACGAACGCTTAGTTATTTTTTCTTTAATGTACAGCTAATTATAACATTATTCTTGTATATTTTATACTACACTGTTACTTTAAGTGTAACATCCATGGCAAACCCACCTGCTCGATAACCGTCTTCAGCCACCACTGGGGGCCCATGAGAGTGATGGCAGCGATGATTTTGGCATGGAGCACTCCGAGAGCCCAGTCCTGCATACAAGACATCCACAGTAATGAGCCACTACAAGGAAGTCTCTGGAGAGAGAGAGAGACGCCCACATGCCATAGAAACACAGTCGTACCTGCCAAGGGTAGAAGAGGGGTGTTTGGTCCAAGGGGACCCTGAGCGGGGCCACGATGACCAGCTCAAACAGCAGGCCGAGCAGCAGCGGGATGACTCCGGCCACCAGCAGGGCGACAACCAGGGTCTTCAGGATCTGAAAAACAAGAATATATAATGAACATAACTCATCATGAAATGTGAAGTTCTGGTGTTTCAGACACCCACCATGAGCGTCCACTCCTGGACCTTGCGTGCGATGACGGTGCGTCCCTGAGGCATCCAGGCCAGCAGCACGGTGACGCCGCGTATCGACAGCCAGCAGACGTACAGGCCGCACGCCGCCGTGTACAGCTCGTGGATTTTGGAGCTTCCTGTCCAGAAGGACATCAGCCAGCGGCCGGTGAACACTGAAACACACGTGACAGACAGCTTTAGTGGAATCCCTAAAGACGTGAAACACTATTTGAGGTGGAAATTTAAAAAGAACCGCTTCAACAGACATGCATTTATATATATATAGATATCCACCCTATAATCATGGTTTGGGTGTGGGTCTTCAAAGTAGAAGATAAATTGCTGGGTGTTTCTTTCTGCCACCACATCTTACCTGGTAGGGTTAGACACACCAGACTGGCCACCAGCAGAGTGATGCACATGAATGCTATCAGCAACACGATCTGGGGGAGAGAAGAGACCGCTTTTTAATACAAATGAATGCAACCAGGCTTGGAAACGCATCTAAGCTTTGTAAACATACAATTCTAAGATTGAGGGCTTTCATGTGAAGGAGTTGAGTTGTTTGGTCTAAGACACAGTAAGTGGTACCTGCATCAAGGGCACACTTCACAAATACTAGGCCTCGTCTTTTCTCTTTAAAGAGACTTTACAAATAATGTACACAGTGCATTTTATATTCCACAACACATTTAAACTAATGTTTATTTGGTTTTGTGTCATTTCTTAAGTGGAAGCCATCTGTCTAAGAATTGTAAACTGCAGATATTAAACTAATAAAAAGAAACACCAATAACACGAGAAGCGTTTCCCCAGAGACGGCTCCCCGATCTGCAATGTTCTCACCCTGAACGGGAAGCGGAGGGGTCTGTGGTAAGGCTGGAACCCAACCGGCCCCCCTTGCTGCAGGATGGCCTGATGGGCAGCATGCAGCCCCTCGCCAACAGCGGGGGCCGGGTTGTTGTTGTTGTTATGGTGACCGGGGGGAGGGTTGTTGTTGTTGTTGTTCACAGGCTGGTTGCCATCATTGTCCTCCTGCTCCCCGAGGAGGTAGGAGTGGAGATCTCTGTGGACGTAAAGACGAGTTAGTCAGCCAATCTGGACAAAACAAACAAGGGGGGGAGGGGCGTATAATTACAACGTGACTTACAGTAAATATCCAGCGCTGACGGTCCAGGCCCGGACCAGGCCTTTCAGCCACTGCCGTGTGTGACCCTGCTCCAAAAGAGCTGGCAGCACAACCTGAAGTAATAATAGCTCCAAAGACAGCTCGCTGACCGGGGCGTCGCTGAGGGGGGGGGAGGGGGGAGAGGTGGACGGGGTCAGAAAAAGCCATTTCAACATTGCGTGCCAGGGTGTGAGCCAAACGGTTAGTTGTGTCTTACAGCAAATACTCCACTGGCTTTGTCACTGCTACTCTTTGGTTTTTTATTTCCTCATTTGTTCAACATCTATCTGGCCCAAGGAGGAAGTGGTTTCTCACACACACACACACACACACACACACACACACACACACTCGCACTCGCACTCGCACTCGCACTCGCACTCGCACTCGCACTCACACACACAGCTCTAAAAAGAGACAAAGCAGCAGCTCTTCCACCCATAGACACCCATAACCTGCCGCTCACCTGTACAGCATCACGTTGTACGGGAGGAAGGTGGGCAGCAGCAGCTTGATCAGCCTGATGGGCAACCACAGCATGAGCAACACGATGGAGCCGAACACCACCACGGACAGGATGAACCGCCGCAGGTGTCTGTAGATGGGCAGGTGGATCATCTCCTGCACCGGGTTAAAATCCGGGTCGTTGAGGTTTCTCAGAAACCACAGCACTCCCGGCCTGAGCACCTGACGGACACGCGGCGAATACAAGTAAGCATATAGAAGATGTATAAAGCAATATAAAAAATGCTTAATGTTAGAGTGGTCATAGTCGTACCTCTCTCAGGAGGAGGATGAAAGAGGCGAAGTAGAAGACATAGACCATCCCCACCAGCCAGTGCAGGAACATGGTGGTACCGGGGGCCGATTTAAAACTCAACTCTCGGTCTTTCAGGGAGGCGTCGAACATCTCCTGCAGGACGATGAATAAAAGAAACCCGTTAGACCTGATTTAAATTCAGTGTCGTTTCTAAGATGATGCATCTCTGCTAAATTAATGCACAGTTGGTGAGAAGATAAAATGTGCTATGAATAACATTTGTGCATGTCATATGCTTAACAGATTAAAAATAGACAAAGATGAATTCCTTTCTGAGCGTACATGAAGGAGGAAGGATTCCATTTAGCACTGTTGTCCCCATTTAGCTTAAAATATTATGTACATACATGGGATGTGGTGCAAATATGATGGATTAAGATGACCCACATGATGCATATTTATTACAACTTCTAAAAAAGGGTCAGTGGTAGAGAACAAACACAGCTTTATCGTTTGTGAAGCTGGTTTTAATGAGAAAGACGGTTCATTTTCAGGCCAATTTGATTATTTTCTGACAGGTGAACAGCTCTAGAGGGGGAAGGACACAGTTCTTCTTTTGCTTTGCCAGCTGCTCCACCTGTCCTGAGGCACGCTGATTGTGCTGATCACAAGCTTGTGAAAACACACCCACCGGGTTACAGTGTAAGGCGTCGGTGGGGAAGCTTAAAGTGAGGGGGGGGACTTGGGACTTCCGAAAGAGCGAAAACTTGCTGAGACACAAGAGACTTGCAGACAAGGACGGTGAGAGCCACCGCACAGGCATATGTGACTCCCTCCAACTGTCTGACACCATCTGCTTCTCTGTTAATAAGTTAATAAATGCATGAACTCTGATCAACAGCATCTGCTCCTGCCTCTGTTAAAAGCCATGATGGCTATTTCATAGAAACCTCTATAGGGTAGAGAACACCACTCCCATTTAAATTATTATTATGTTAAAAACAGCACATAAGCATCCACTGCAATGCTGAAGTGTTTGTCACTATAAAATGTTAAAGAGATTGACCGGCTGCTCAGCAGTCCTTCAGTTTCATATTTCCAGTCATTAGTGTCCTGAGATGACTTTTGTTTTACGATATGACACTATAAAAAACAGTTGGATTGCAGACGTACTGACTGAAAGAACAAGGGGGAGAACAAGAGGGTCTTACTAAAGAGCAGATGTCGAGCCACCAGCCACAGATGAGTGGAAAAACACCGATCTCCACAACAACCAGCAGAGACACCTGGAAGCAGAAACATCACTTTACACATGTACATGTTCATCCCCTCAGGTAGTAAATCTCCGTAAGTGAATTCTTCAATCTGTATTTCCACCGAGGAAGGTGCAGACGTGAGCTACACAGGAAATGCACTTAAGAGGCGTTACCTTGACAACAATATAGCAGACTCCCAGGAGGCGTCGGGAGCGCTGGAACCGGACCAGAGCGGCGAGTCCCTGAGGCAACCATTAAGGATCAACTCTGCTAACACATTAAACACCCACAGAGACCGAACAGAACGCACTGTGCGTTCTTGTAATGGAATTCTGCTCGCCTTTGATTTGACATTTTCTCAGTTTGACGGCGTTTGAACCAAAGGATACGTGACAGAGGATGAGCGTCATCGCCAGCAGGATGTAGCCCACGATGGTTGTGATCAAGCCCTCAAAGTGAGAAGCTTGGACCTGAAGAAAAGCAAAGCAATTAATCACAGCTCAGGAGACGCAATATTCCATAACGAGAGTGGATGAGAGCAGGTTCTTACGTATTCCTCAAAGCCGAGACCCACGACAGAGAAGTGGCCGATGTGGTAGGGACAGAACGCTGGACGAGGGCAGGAATGAGAGGACATTTTTCAATTACGGCATATTAACCAGGAAAGACAAATGCAATCAGGCTGCACCAGTGCTATAATTACATAATATGTCAGAGATTTTTATCAAAGGATCGGGATCATACAGTTTCTTTTATTTTGGAGGACCACGATGGGAATGAGCCTTTTAAGGCGGGTTTAAACGAGATGCAGAACACCACAAAGCGCCGTCTGCGTCCTTCTACAGCGATCTGGTCTATTTTCTCTGCTTGATGCAAGCGAATCGGGCATGAAATTACACTGATAATCTACTAGAAACAACATGAATTATGTATTTTATATGATCTCATTCCGATACATGATTCCCACGCTTTCAGCTTCCCACCCGCCTCTCTAGCTGCTGTTTCAATTCCCCTGATTTGCCTCCCACATGATGATAGGATTTATTTTGTACTTTCAATAATCAAATAAATGCAATCGATTGATCTTTACGCTCCTGATGGATGATTGTTTTAGCCTACTCACCGAAGACGAGGATGAAGAGTGTATTGAGAGACACGACCCAAAAAACATGCTCCTATGAGAAAAAAGTCAAAATTGTATCTTAAAAAGTCAACACACAAGTATACAAAACAAGGACCGACAACTACAGATATAAAGATTTACCAGAAATACGAGTGAACCATCCAGGCCAAGCATCTGAAAAAGGGAAATGGAGAAAAATTATGTCACAATAAAAAAAAAGAATGAGTTTTGTAAATTGTGGGTATTTGGAGATCTTACCCGTTCCCAGGTGAGCTCCTCTGCTGCTCTGTCCCACTCCAAAGCGTTCCAATTCATGTCATCTGCACAGAAACATATTACCTTTACGTACAGTGAATTAAAGAAAAAACTACATACATTATTAATGTACTCCCTATGTATCTTCCTGCTTGTTGGATCACAGCATTACAGTTGACAGGACAAAAGTGTCATTGTGTTTGTCTGCTAAATTATAAATACATTATAAATGTTGGGAAATACTGTTTACAGAACAACCTTCTGGTTCCACTGCATGCATTTAGTTGTGGCGACACCCGTGGGGCTAGAATAACGCATAACACCACCACGCTTCATTATCAGCCTGTTCTGCCGATCCGGCTAGTAAATCAGTGGATTAACCGCAGACAAACAGAACAAGTAAGTGAGACCCAACGAGTGCTACGGGTAGTGTTCTGACACGCCGTTCTATCATTCATATTAAACTGCACGCTCTAATGGCAGCGGTGCAGTTTGTTCTAGTATTTCTCAGTGATCAACGGTGCATTTCCATGAACCTTGAAGTTTCCCGTCTGGCTTTGAACAACAGTGTTTGTTTGTTGGCTTTGCTGGAGACAAACACATTTTTTTGGAAACATGTTTTTCATGATGTTCTGCTCTGTCTTGTTTGTGCATGAACTGCATCATGTTCTTTGTGTTTTGTGATGTTAAGCAATTTCATTTTTTAATTAAAAAAAGCATTCCAAAGACAACTGGTTGAAAACACTTCTTGTTTCACAGCCTTTCAACTCTTCTGTAGGAACAATATCAAACTGGAAACTGATTGTTATTCTTTTTTAAATCCAATTCCAACCTTGCGCTCCGTTGTTGGGGTCTGCATCTTCAGCTGCAGCTCCCTCCTCTTCCTCCAGCTCTGGGTCATCACCCTGGTCTGGGGGGGCATCGGGGGGCTCGGGCTCCGCTTCATTCTGGGCTGGCGGATCAGCGGGGGCTGGCTGGGCAGCGGGGGGCTCATCAGCCGCTCCCTGGCCTGCAGCCTGCGCCTGAGGGTGAGGGGGGGAAAGGATGCATGGATGGCTGGCAAGGGGGTTTCGGCGTGTATAAGTATGGATCTTGGTTGGATATGGTATCTAAATTATGCAACACAAGACACACAAATAACTCTCTTTGCGCACCATCAATATCTTCATTCTTCAAAAGTCTGCGTTATTGAACAACATTCGCTTTTATGGGGTTTGGAATAAAAATAAATGACTCGTTGGCAATCAGTCAAGCAAAGTACCTCATTGGCTTGCCCGGCTGCATTAGGCGGCGCCGGCTGGTGCTGCTCTAACCACTGGGGAGCGCCGCCGTGGACTATCTGTTCTCTGAGCCACACCAGACTGATGAACGCACACAGTGTGCAGGTGACCACGAAGCAGCCCTGTAGACAATCTGCAAGCAGGTTCTCTCTGCAGGAGCACAAGCATTAACATTAACCTTTAAAAAAGTAAGCTATGTGGAAATGAAGAGCATCAACAGGTAAAAAGAGAGCAGCTTTAGTAGTGAATACTGGCATCATCACTCACGTAGAGAGCATGTCCAGCGGCAGCGTCAAAAGTGAGCTCACAGAGCCGGTAAACAGACACTTGTAGATGCGACCTGAGACAAGAGACCAGATACAGAAGTTAATGTCATTTTGCACATTAAACACATCTAAGTGCATTTATTTTGCATGTGAGAATGAAATAGATCCAGTTAACATGTTGTATATTGGAAACTGAGGGGGATTTACATATCTTGGAACATGCAGAACATTGCCGGTTATTGAATGAAAGTAGAGCTGTAATGTTCTTAATCGTGTTAAACCACGAACATGATTCACAGCCACACATACAATATAGAACGAACATCTATTTCAAACCTGTGAAACAAACCGGCTGGCTAAAATCAGATTACACCCCGTTATACAACATTGCTTCCATTAATCAATTTATGAAAATTCTCTTCATGAAAAGGGAGCTGTAATCCCGAATGAAGGAGGAGATCCCCGTGGCCTTGAGTGCACAGTCAGTTTGGCTACACACTTTGTGTGTGTACTACTTACATGCAGTGAGAGGAACCACTCCGAGCCATGCGAAGGCCACCAGTGTGTAATGGAACCAGTAGCGGATGGCAGTGCCCACACTGGTCAGCAGGCCGGCACAGATGTCCTGGATGGGCAGACGTGAAGGCATGTCCGGGGAGTAGACTGAAAGAAAAAGAGAAAGTGAACCAGAGGCATTTAAATAGCCGTTTATGTTTGATAAAGTTCTAAATATCATTCAAAGTTGTGTTTAAAACTGACTCTTAATAACCTGATCACAAGCAAAAATAGAGACCATATGGCTCCATGTGTAAATCCTGTTTTAACATATTCAAGGGGACGATCCATCAATGCCACAAGGAACTTACTTGGTGTGAAAGCAAATCTGTGCTTGCATAATTCACAGTACTCCTTCCTGCTGTGCTTCAGCCACTGGACCAAACTGCAAAGCAAAACCATTAGACGGTCAAAAGTAGTACACAATGCAACAACGTAGAATATGTGCTGCTTGAGGATTTTTGCATGTGATACTGGAATACTGAATATGTCCACATCAATAGCAAACAGCTAACAACTACAGAGCATACATCAATTAAAACACCCACCTTTAAATCCTAATTATTGGAAAAACAGATGAATGTGTGTGACTTTATTAGTCCCTAGTTTGGAGATTTTAACTCTAACATATGACATCTAAACACAAGGCCTTGGAACTAACGAGCTCCAACTCTAAAGTCACTAGAAACAACTCAGGAGTCAGAGATTTAAAACCCCAGTCGAACGAGACGAAGACAAACGTTCCTAGTGTTGACCCGACACTATCTTTCTTTCCACTGCCGTGAATAAACAAGATGATGATTATGATGATGAAGGAGTGTGTTCAACTGTCACAACCAGGATCTCTGGACCCAACCGGGAGACACTGACTGGGACAACTTATCATGTTTCAGTCATGGGAAAAAATAAACTGATTAACATCAAACACAATAAGAGCTTATCAGTTATTTCTGAGCTTATTTCTGCTCGTACGTTGCCCGTAATAACGTGACGTAGGTTAGACTCTGGGTTGTGTAAGAGGGTCGTTACACCAGCAGATTCCAACACATATGACAGCATTCAAGATTAAAGACTGTTCTCAGTACAACAGTTCAGAAGGTTTGTACCCGAGATCAGCTTATTGGTCCACAACAGCTGGAATCTGTGCAAAACTGGCCTATGATCTATTTGACCAGTTTGAAATGCAACACATGTTATGGTATACATGTGTAAAACAACCAGAAATGCCCTCATTTACCAGAGAAGTGTATTATACTGATGCATTGCTGACCATGTCACTCTGCACAATGACATTTCATCTACAGTACATTAAATGTGACCGCGACCTGTGTGTTTGTCTGCATGTGACTTTCAATTAGGAAGAAATACAAGGAAATGAGCTAAACATGGTTAGCTGCAGCCTTTATACAATCAGCACACAATAGACAGTTATTCTAAACTTTGTGTGTGTGTGTGTTTTGTGGGGAAGGGGTTTCAGATCGAGGTTAAACAATTACCGCGGAACAATCCAGGCCTTTGCTTCTGCCTGGGGGTTTCCATGCACCTGACCCTCTTCTAACCAGTGTGACACACACACACACGCACTGGAGCGATGAAAACAGCACAATCTCCAAAATACCAGCAGGGGCTGGCATTGTTTTCAGGACTGCTGCTGCAGCTCCAGTACCACCACACATGGGGCCAGTAACCAGACACGCTGAAAGGATGAAGCCTGCTCGGTCTCATTTCATGATTTCTTTCAAATCTTATTTTCTATCAAGCCACCATTGAAGGAATAATGCACCTGAAACATAAGACTTACATACTTCCTCTTATAATGACAGCATGTAAATACAGATCCTCCTTTCTTTTATAAGACTATGAGAATGGGGTGATGTTGGGACTTCGAAAATGTATTGAGATAACTTCGGTTATGATTTGACAGTATAACAATTGAATAGAATTTAATCTTGGAAAGCACTTTGTAACAGTGTTTTTGGAAAGTGCTTTACAAATAAAGTTTATTACAACGAACATGCTTTTCCAGCGCCTTCCAGCTGTGGTAAACGACTGTATCCAATACAATCCTCAGTATTCAGTCATGCAGAGAATGCTGTTTTCAGTCCCTCAAATATGGAGATCTTCTTTTCTTTGTGTTATATCAAAAGTCATCACGTAGAACATACATTTCAATCATGTTCAGGCACTTTATTCTAAATCCAAGCACTTTTCAGACCTTGAAAACACCACACTAAAATTAAAGTATTTCAAGGATTTCCAGCACCCTTAAGAACCCTGTTATTATTATGATTATGATTATGATTATTATTAAAATACGGACTAGGGTTTTTTGGCTGGGATTCTTGCATTGAGTTCCTGTGCAGCACGGTTGCAACTTCAACCATAGGGAAAGATTAAACCATGTTAAACATTACACAATGCTGTTTTTACACTCGTGAAAAGCTTTTGAAGAAGCGTGACACAAGGTAGCCGTGTCCACGTCAGGGTTCATGCTCTGAGGGAGAAAGTTTTCCGGGGAAAGGGGAAGGAAGGGTGATTGGAAAGCACAATACTTGACAGCTGGGTTGCCCACTTACCATTCCTGGTGGATAAACTTGATACTGCCAGTGCAGACACAAGGGTGGTACAAGGGTTTGTCCGGGGTCCCCTCGGAGCGGCACACACGACAGATATCCGCTGCACACACGCACACAAACAAACAAACGTGTGAGTTATGAAACCCATCGCCGACAAGCCAAAAGCAAACCACACAAATATGAATGTAAACACAATATAGGGTGTTAACAGACACATCCATTGGAACAAGCACTCCTAATTATAATGCTAGATATCCATATAAGCGAGACAAATGAAGCAATCATCTGAATTAACATCAAGCTACACTGGGCAGGCTAGCAAGCTATGCTAACCGGCTACGTTAACCCGCTAGCGGGCCAGCGAAGCTAACGCTCAGAGAATGACAAGCGATGTCTTCTTTTTTTTTTGTTCAACGTCATTTACCTTCTTCGGCAGTATCCATGTTGTTCGCTAAGCGGCGGTCACCGTTTCTTCCAGGAGCGACGTGTACAGCGAACCCATCCACGACGCGGACGATATCGTGTTTAAGCTAGCTAGCTTAGCGGGAGACGAGGGTATCCTTATCCGGCCATCATAAGATGGTTTCCCCCTCCACACACACACACACAGGCTCCGCTGCGCCCTCTCACATCCAATCTGTGTTCGCCGCTAAACAAAAACAACGTTTTATTTTTAATTCTTACGGTTTTTTTTATGTACACAACCATTCAATTACATCTCCCCGCTGTTTCCGCCGAAGTGACAGTTTAAAGCTGTGTGCGCGAGACCAACGGCTGCTAGCTGAGCTCGCTGGCTAACGTATGCGCTAACGTCACCGCGAGAGCTCCTGTCACAACAGTCCCCCCCTCTCCCCACCTCCCCCTTTTTTTGCAACAGCCGGTTTTACGGCAGCGAAAACTTCCATAACAACCCATCACGTGGTTTGGTGAAAGGGCAAAATATTTTAATGTGGAAAAACAATAAGGATGAATTTAGGATATATATATATTTTTTGTTTTTGTTTTTGTTTCTATAGATATTTCTTTCTTTAAGTGGGTATCAAATACCCGATCATGCTGAACAGCGACACCTGCAGGATTTTACTTGAACCACCAACTTTTATGCAACATCACGCCATAAGACTTGCACTTCCTTTTACAACCAAAAACAATCAAAACAGTGATTCTCAAACTGTTGGAATTTGAACTTTATGTTCTGCTTTATTTATTCTCAAGTTTGTTTTGTTAAAACAAACGTTGCCCATCAATCAAATTTTACACTTTGGAAGACTCTTCCCTCTCAATTTAAACTATTACTAATACTTCATTTTAATTAATTTAGCCCCACTTTAACCCAAAGTAAAAGCAACCCCCCCCCCCCCCCCTTGTTTTTGTTAAAACATCCTCTCTAAATAGGTCTAATTGAAAACCTCATGTATTAGCTATATTGAATAATTCACTGTATTATGGATAATGTAAGGAAAGCCTATTTTATCAGACATCTGCAGTTATTTTCTTAAACATTATAATATAACTAACGATAGGAAAAATGCCAAGGCGGTGGTCGAGTTTAAACTGTGAAACGTACGTAAGCAATTAAGCCTAATTAAAAACCCAAATAATGTAATGAATGGATGGCACAGTGTAGCCTGGCATGCAACGCTACCGTAATATCATGCTGCAGGTTCAGCGGCGCCGTGGCTTAGATGGTTAAAGCGCCTGTCTAGTAAACAGGAGATCCTGGGTTCGAATCCCAGCGGTGCCTTTTGAGAAGCACGTCCGGGACCATCGATCACACTCAGTTGAACAACTTGTGAATAACATAGGTGGTGTTTACTCACTTGCGTAAAGTATTTGGTCAAGACAAACAGAAACGAAGTTACCAGAAAATCCATAGCTTGCAGGAAGTAGTTTGCAACACCCACGTGGTCAGTATATATCATATCTAAGAATACAAAACACACAAAACGGAGCATTATTACTTAATTGTTTTATATTCGCTGTTATTTTTCTATTCCCTATTTTATTATTGATTTTTTTTAAAATAAAAGTTGAGGCTATAATAAGCCCCTATGGGTTTCATGCACCGTTTAACTGTTTTGTCTCTTCTGTTTCTGTTTATAATTTATTTATTTGAATTGTGCTAAATAAACAGAATAAAATAAAATGATACCCACTTCAGAATTTAATTAAAAAAAATAATATAGCCTGCGAACAGAACGAAAATTACACATTATTTGGTCAGATATTTTGTTGTTTTCTTCACCGTAGATTATCACTTTATATATATTTTTTAAATAATTAAAAACAATGACATTACATTTCAGTGTAGAATCCACCATTCAAGCGTTATTTATACAAGCTATTGCAAACAATCAGAATAGCCTAGTGAAACTTAAAGCTTTTATTTTGAAGGTCAATGGCAGGAAATCCATTCTTTGACACAATCACCGTATCGGACTTCGGCTACGACTTCTTGAGCTTCGCGAAATAAATTAAAAAAGATTCTTCTTTCATCGAACAATCGGCGAATCGATCAGGTAAACTCATCTACACACACACACTTCCGGTGTGAATGCTTAGCTGCACTCACGTTTCCGTCGGGGACCAAAACTCTCAGGTGGGAATTCTTCCACTCATATAACAATCAACCTTTTGTCAAATTATTGATCGATCATGAAAATGTGTTCTGATCGAGCTTATTGATGACGTATTCACCTGCTGAATCATGATGACGCGCTGCTCTCTCAACAAGAACAGGCGTTCTGTACGCAAGTAGAAGTACACAACCTTGTGTTTACATGTACTCTGGTAAAAGTACTGATACTACTTCGTTACTCAAGTGAAAGTGGAAAGGTACAGGCTCTGAAATGTCCCAAAAGAATAAAGTATCACTTTGAAGGACAAAATGTACTCAAAGTATAAAGTATCATTTTGAAGGAAATGAATGTACTCAAATTATAAAGTATCACGTTGAAGGACAAAATGTACTCAAAGTAAAAAGTATTACTTTGAAGGACACAAATGTACACAAGGTATAAAGTAAAAAATAGTAGAAAGTAGAGCTATTAGTTTTAAATTGTAGAGAGTAAAAGTTAAAATACTCAAGTAAAAGTACAGAAACCTGATAATTCTACGCAACCACAAGTATTTGTACCTTGTTACTTCCAAACTCTGAAGAAAGTACATAAACTGCTTTCAATAATAATCTGTCAGCAGATGGCCAACGAAGCCAGGCCGTGTCCCTGTGACCTAGGGGACCGGATGGACTACGGGGGTCTCGGCCAGGAGGTCCAGATGGAGCACATGAAAGCCTACGTGGTGAAGCCGGCGGCCCCCTCCGACAAGGCCGTCCTCGTCATCCAGGACATCTACGGCTGGCAGCTGCCCAACACCAGATACATGGCCGACATGCTGGCGGCCAACGGCTACATGTGAGTAGACATGGTGACAAACATGTGACCTGATTGGTGAACGGTGATGTCATCCACCACTGTTTTCTGGGTTTAGTGCCGTTTGTCCAGATTTCTACGTTGGAAAGGAGCCGTGGAATCCGGCACACGAGTGGACCAACTTCCAGGAGTGGCTCGAGGACAGGAAGGCAACAAACATAAACAAGTAGGTAGACATCTATTGTCACGTTATTGATGAAGCAGGTGATCGATTGTCATTGCTTCTCTAGAGAGGCGGATGCAGTGCTGAGGTATCTGAAGCAGCAGTGCGGGGCCAAACACATCGGAGCCGTGGGATTCTGCTGGGGAGGGATCGCCACACATCACCTGGCCCTGCATTACCCAGAGGTCAAAGCGGGCGTGTCCGTCTACGGTACGAGTGACAGCCGATCCCCGATCCCACTGTCGTGTTACAGATCAGTCATCGTTGGTTGACTTTGTGCAGGGATCATCCGTGACAGAGAAGACAGCTACGAGCTCAAGTGTCCGACGCTGTTCATCTTTGCAGAGCAAGACGCGATAATCCCACTGGACCAGGTGAGACCAGGTGGATTTAGGAGCTTTAGTGCAGTATTGAGTTTAGGTTGTACATTATAACCCGTCTGCTGCTTCACCGATGTACCATTATGTCTTCAAAAGAAACATATGTTGTGCTGTATAATGTACTTCAATTAAAAAAAAATTATAATTTTTTTAGTCAGAATAAAATGCAGAAATGTCACATGGAATTTCTTCAACTCTCATCTGTGTTTTACATCATTTCTGCTCAGGTGGGTGTCCTCGAAGCGAAGCTGAAGGAGAAATGCACGGTGGATTACCGGGTGAAGATCTTCCCCGGTCAGACTCACGGGTTCGTCCACCGCAAAAAGGAGGACATCGACCCGGCGAACAAAGCCGGCATCCTGGAGGCGAGGACGGACCTGCTGAACTGGCTCCACAAGTACATGTGAAACCACAATGTAAACCACAAGTTTACACAGATGGGGATGAGAAGCTGAAAAGATCAAATAAATATATATATATATTAAAAAGAAAAAAACATCATGATTTTGGTTTGATGCAGACGTTCCAGTTTCCCTTTTTTCTTTTTGAGCTGTGAATGTTCATGTTCACATGTGGGACCTGATCTGCCTTGTGCATAAACATATGGATGCATTGTGTGATCTTGCATGAACAATTAAGAATGTAAATTCTCAACTCTTATAAATGCAAATAAAGAAGCATCGGAGGCTTGAAATCAGAATGACATCTCCCAGACATTTCAGTGGACCAACGTCTTTAATGGTGACTTTGATACGACGATAACAGCTTGAACATTTTGTATCAAACGATAAATAGCAATAAGCAGTGCGGTTTGGACATGGAGCTCGGGGGAAGTGCCTAAAACCCTCTAGAACAAATCTGAAAGTGTTCCAGGAGGCGTTCAGTCCTCGCTCTCTCCCGGGCTCCGGATGTCGTCGATCTTCAGGATCATCTTGACGACCTGGGTGGCCAGTAAGATCTGCTGCTTCTTGCCAATGAGGGTCTCGACCACATGCTGCTGCTTCATGTCTGTTAGAAGGGAAAACAACAAATACAGGGTTCCATTACATGAGATGTTATTGTCCTCTAAACAACCAACATGATGTTTGGAGACAGCTTTTTACAGAAGGACCACAAATGAAAGGAAAACTAATTCCACTAACAGATCCACAGAAATATAATCACCAACTATTTTCATCATCTGTTCATCATCAAAAGGCATTTTTCATAAAGAAATGTCAGAAAATGCTGTTTTCAGTCCCTCAGATATGGAGATCTTCTTTTCTCTGTTCTATCATAGATGTCATCACATACAACACACATTTCAAGCACCTTTCAAACCTTGAAAACACCACACTAAGATTCAAGTGTTTTCAAGGATTTCCAGCACCCGTATGAACCCTGAATAAAAATAATAAAAAAGCCATTCACTCCCAGTCTGTCCTGCTTTGATGCATCAGTGTGGCGTTGACAGTGGTTTCCTTACCGTTGGTGTTGTTGCGCAGACAGTCGATGCCGAGGAAGGGGTTGTTCTCTTTGACCTGCCTGGCTCGGATCTCGGTCATGGTCTGGATCGGGTTGTACCCGCTGTTCTCAGCCAGCGCCATTGGGATGACCTCCATAGCGTCAGCAAACGCCCTCATGGCATACTGTTCCAATGACGGGCACTGGAGAGGAGCAGTAAAGACGATCAGAGCAGCAAGAGCAACAAAGAAGGCACGTTTAAGTATTTATTCTAACGCTAAAAAGGAAAAAATCTCATTTAGCTAATTTCCTTAAGTGTTTAGTTTTTCGTATCTCACCTTATCTGCAGCCTCGTTGACGGCCAGAGCACATGCGATCTCTGAAGCTCCTCCTCCGTACACGATACGGTTGTCTCTGACCAGATTGCGAATTACACAAAGAGCATCATGGAGAGCACGCTTGGCCTCTTCAATGATCTAATGAGAGAGAAAAAAAGGTGGATCAACAGGTATCGATCAACATGAATCAATAGGTTAATGAGACTTCACAGTTAAAGTGCCATTTTTTGCTCACCATCTTGTTGCCTCCACGGATGAAAATGGTGACGGCCCGAGTGTTTTTGCACTCCTGGATGACCAACATGCGATCCTTTGTGGTGCCGAAGGAGATCTCCTTCACCACGCCGGCTGTGCCGAGCTTCTCTGGCGTCAGCTCGGAGAACCGCGGCACGATGCGGCCTCCCGTCGCTATGGCAATCAACTGCAGAGGAAACAGACGACGCATGTGTTGACTTTAAATGTGAACTTTACTTCATGAGATTACGTGATTGATCTAAGTGTCTCTCACCTCGATCTCAGGCCCTCCGACCCAGCGGACGGCCGGCAGCTCGTTCTGTAGCAGAAGGTGATTGGCTTCATCGTCGAAGCCCCACTGGCAGATGGCCAAGGTAGCACCGTTGCTTTTGACCTAAAACCCAGACACGAGTACATATTTTAAGCGTGTATCGATGTTACAACGTTATTTTTTCTCCGTGCCTTTAGATTCTGCAGCACCAACCTGCTGGATCATCTCCTCAAACTTCTCCTTCTCAAATTTCTGGAGAGCTTTGAAGTCCTCCACGCAGGTCACATCCAACTTATGCTTGGTCTTGGGCTTAGGTGGCTCAAATGGGCAGGTGAGGACGGCGATTTTAACATCTTTCAGAACCTGAGGGCCGATAAAAGAATGTGTTGATGTCGGCTTCACAATAAAAAAAAGAAAAGAAAAAAGGGTAGTTTAGAGGGATATTCCCCTCGTTTATACCTTGGGCATCTGAGGGTGGCTGAACTCTTTGTCCACTACGACTCCCTTGATGAGCTGTGTGTCCTCCAGCTTTCCTCCCACTTTGCCCTCCATCTTGATGAGCTCAAAGTCTACGTCCTTCCTCTCCATGTCGGCCACGGTGAGGATGGCGTTCACGGCGATCTCTGCCATCTGCCTGTGACACCGGTTGATGCTGAAGACAACAGGAGAGCGTTAACATGGCAATAATATGAATTAAGATTTTAGCAGAGCACTGAAAAGTCGTTTTTGTATCTTATTGCATGTTTCTACCCTATTGATATGAAAACATTATAACCCAATAACAAAAACCAATCAAACAAACACCGCTGTGTCCACAGGACTCACATTTTGGATCCCAGCGTCGTCATGGCGGTCTCAATGAGCGGTTCTGTGTTGTTGGGGTCGCAGACGAAGGTTTCTGCGATTTTGTCAAGCAGCGCAATGGCGACGGTCGCGGCCTGGTCGTAACCGTCAGAGACCCTGATGGGATGGATCCCACGGTCCAGCAGCTGCTCGGCCTGCTCAAGCAAAGCCCCAGCCAGCACTGAGAAGGAAGAGGAACATAGAGTTATACAATGATACCAATATGAATATACTTAAGATTTCAGGCTGTCTTAATGATCAAGAATAATCATAATAAGAATAATAATACGTAACTATGGTTACGTGCATGCTCTCTGTCACTCAGAAACCTTCTGGAAATATACCATTATTGATGCATACTTATCCTCTGTCTAACTAAGCAACACCATTGCAGGTGGCCGTATAATCAAAAAGCTTAGGTGCTGCAGAATTGGAGGAAAACTGTTTTAAATTACAATATTTTTTCAGTTTATCCTTCATATTTTTTTTCAGAACATAACCAGGCACCCAGGATAAAGAGCATAGACCGTTATGATCGTATTCCATCTCTTTTATGTCAAGAATTGTATCTAAATTGCTGCATGGCAACAGTTAGTGTCTCCCTTTCAGGAAAATCTACGGTTGAATGATGATATAATAATCTCTACGCAGTTCTTAAAAATCCACTGCTATGCTTGAGGAATCTACATTAGGACCGCCAGAACAGCCAGCCGAGTCGTACAAATGCAGGCTTACAGCCAAGCACCCCCCAGACCCCTCATCTTTCCTTTCACGTACCAACAACTCCAGTGGTTCCATCGCCAATCTCGTCATCCTGGGACTTGGCAAGCTCCACCATGAGCTTGGCGATCTGGTGGTCCACATCCATCATGCTGAGGATAGTGGCTCCGTCGTTTGTGACGGTCACCTCTCCATCCTTGTCGACCATCATCTTGTCGAGGCCTGGATGGAAAATAGAAAAACTGTTAAGTGTACGAAATCAAATTACAGGATTCCCCCACCTTTTCTAAAGTCAAATTCAAGCACTTTTCAAGCACTTCAAGGTGCATTTCCATGCTTTTCCAGCCCCTTCCAGCTGTGGTAAACTCCATATTTGTATCAATCCAATGGTCAGTATTCAGTCTACTTATTCTGTCACTTGTTCATCACATTAAATGAGATGTTATTGTCCTCTAAACAACCAACATGATGTTTGGAGACAGCTTTTTACAGAAGGACCACAAATGAAAGGAAAACTAATTCCACTAACAGATCCACAGAAATATAATCACCAACTATTTTCATCATCTGTTCATCATCAAAAGTCATTTTTCATAAAGAAATGTCAGGAAATGCTGTTTTCAGTCCAGAAAATATGGAGATCTTCTTTTCTCTGTTCTATCATAGATGTCAACACGTAGAACACACATTTCAAGACCTTTAGTCTAAATCCAAGCACTTTTCAAAGCTTTGAAAACACCACACTTATATTCAAGTGTTTTCAAGGATTTCCAGCACCCGTAGGAACCCTGAATTAGTTAATTTTCTTCATGCTATATATGCTTCCATTGCATATATGATAAACGCATAATATGCATTAATCTAAACTCACCATTTGGTCCCAGAGAGGTCTTCAGCGTGGACGCCACTGCCTTGCCTGCCATGATGTGCGACTGCAAACACCATAAAAAAAACAATTTAATTTCATCCTCACATTTGAAACAACATTTGATCGATCTCTACCGTTATACTGAATGCAGATGTGAAGTTGCCATCCGCGCGGAAGAAGCTATGCGCATCAGTAATTGCCATTTTGGGGCACAGCCCCGTGTAGCAGCACCCAACCGGCAGACAAGCACATGGGCCCTCCTTGTTAGCATGACTTGCTAATCCTATAGGATAACTGAATTACGTTGCCGTTGCACCAACAGTTCAGCTCAGCCGAATTATAAATTATTTAACATGTTTTTCATCGGCATATATCGTCTTCACTTTCAGGTATCCATCATGGACAAATAGCAATGTTAGCAACGTGCTAAAGCAGCATGCAACAAACAGCTTCCCGTTAGCTAGCCCCATTGTACCTTCAGCGCATCAATGCCGGATAACCGTGTCTTCTTGTCCTGGTCTTTAATGATGATGAACGGCCTCCCATACTCATCGAAAGCTAGTGTCCCCAACGCGGACATGTTGAATGACCGAGGAAGCGTCCAACTGCTTTAAAAAAATACGCTTTTACGGTTTTTACGATGGAAATCTGGAGTGTGGCTGAACTGCGAGCCGCACGAGTCTGTCGGCGGCTTCTGGAAGGGTCCACGGGCGGGGAGGGCGGAACCAAGTGGGCGTCCAAGTCGTCTTATTATTATTATTTAACATTTAAAACACCCGCTTTTTACCCAGAATATATAACCATGTGAATTAAAATTATTTTCCAAAACTAATAACAAGCGTTTCAAACTGAATGTATTAAGATTATAGCTGGAACGATATTTTTTGTAATGTGGTTTATTCCGATCGCGTCCAAACTCTCGCGAGATTAGCAAACGGAACTGCTAAGTAAGAAACTTGGGGCAAAGGGCTGGGAGGACAAGGGGTGCAGTCGAAAACCTCAATAATACTTGCTTTAAAGATGTAAGACATTTGCAGATGTTCTGTAAAAAGAAAACAGAAGACTTAAAGGAATAACAAAATATCTTCCCATGAAAGAACATTATACAGGGTTCATACGGGTGCTGGAAATCCTTGAAAAGGTTTGAAAAGTGCTTGGATTTAGACTAAACGTCTTGAAATGTGTGTTGTATGTGATGACATCTATGATAGAACAGAGAAAAGAAGATCCCCATATCTGAGGGACTGAAAACAGCATTTTGTGACATTTCTTTATGAAAAATGCCTTTTGATGATGAACAGATGATGAAAATAGTTGGTGATTATATTTCTGTGGATCTGTTAGTGGAATTAGTTTTCCTTTCATTTGTGGTCCTTCTGTAAAAAGCTGTCTCCAAACATCATGTTGGTTGTTTAGAGGACAATAACATCTCATTTAATGTGATGAACAAGTGACATAATAAGTAGACTGAATACTGACCATTGGATTGGTACAAATATGGAGTTTACCACAGCTGGAAGGGGCTGGAAAAGCATGGAAATGCACCTGGAAATGCTTGAAAAGTGCTTGAATTTGACTGTTGAAAAGGTGGATAAACCCTGTGTGGCCGCTAAGCACATTGATCTGAACCAACAACCTGACTAGTCCCCCAGAATGTTGAGAGAAGACCAGGAATCCAGCCATCCTATGCTTGATGACTGCATTAACCTCTCCAACTCTCAAGTCTATCCACACACAGGTCAGAGCAGCCCTACCAACCCCCCTGCAAGGAGGACCGTTGCATTCACTACAGCCTGGAGACTGGGTGGTGATAAAAGACTGCAGGAGACGTCGCTGGAGGGAACCACGCTGGACACGACCATTTCTGGTACTCCTGGTAAGTAACTCAGCCGGGAAAAGAGCAGAGAGAGCCATGGGTCCACGCCAGCCACTGCAGGAAGATGCCACCACGAGACGGAGATCCAGAGGGAGGGGGGGAACGGACCAAAATAGACTATTCGACTGCACCCGAATAGACATATATTAATTGGAATTGTGTTGATAAATGTGTGTGGACAGTGATAATAATTGAATGATATTTTTATTTATTTCAATCTTGTTACACGCGGGCTGCACGGTGGTGTAGTGGGTAGCACTCTCGCCTCACAGCAAGAGGGTCCCGGGTTCGATCCCCGGGTCGGCCCGGGTTCCTTCTGTGTGGAGTTTGCATGTTCTCCCCGTGTAAGCGTGGGTTCTCTCCGGGTTCTCCGGCTTCCTCCCACAGTCCAAAGACATGCAGGATGGGGATAGGTTAATTGGTGACTCTAAATTGCCCGTAGGTGTGAATGTGAGTGTGAATGGTTGTCTGTCTCTATATGTTGGGCCTGCGATAGACTGGCGACCTGTCCAGGGTGTACCCTGCCTTCGCCCAATGACAGCTGGGATCGGCTCCAGCCCCCCCGTGACCCTGAATACAGGATAAAGCGGTAGAAAATGGATGGATGGAATCTTGTTACAAATGTTTGACCTAAACGAAACTAAAACCACTAATGAAATGTAAATACAGCAACCGGTCAAACAGGAAGGAGGAGCTGCTGGACCTGAAGCCGGTCAGTGAACCAGCTGCTTATAAAACCAACATGGGGAGAAATGGACGATGCGTTTTTTGTAGTCCATTATTGTAGTTTCTCCAGCGCAGACGCACGTCGGCCGGTGCCGATCATCAGCTGTCAATCATCAGCAGCATTATAATGACGTAGCTTAGTGAAAGTCTGGTCGGATTCTCTGAGCACCGCGGTCGACTTTTCCTAAATCCTTTTGAGTTCTCCTATAGCCTTTCCTTAACCCCGTGACGTTTTCTCCAAAGGTTAAGGAATAGGAGTTAGGAATAGGAGTAAGGAGCTTATTTTTTTACTTTTCGACTGCACCCATGGATTTATTAGGCAAAGAAGAAAACTGTAAAGCCTAACTTGTTTTTTTTTTTTTTAACGAGAAACTGAATTAATTAATATATATTATTTATTTTATTTTATTTTTTGATTAAATTGTTTTTATTTTGTTTCATTTTATGTTGGTGTATATTACATATGTTCATTTATGTATTATTATTAATATTAATATTATTTACCGGTATTTCCTTTTTATTTCTTAGTTACTGGGGAGAGTAGTCTGGTTCACACTCCAGCATAGTAGGTGGCGGTAATGCGCCTTGAACGATAGTAGCCACCCGGAGAAGAAGAAGAAACTCTCGCGAGATGCTAAAAAAAAATCCATGGCTGCCCTGGACCGGCTGAACGGAACTGATTTGGAAGAAAAGGTAAACATATCTTCCTTTCACATTTCCTTCCAAATATATTTACTTAGCGTCATGAATGAGTCATGTTTATCTCGATGACACCGTTCTGCGATCAGCTACAAGCGACGGGACTTGACTTCAGCGCGAGTTGACAGCTATTATGTGACAGTAACAGTGTGTCTGCTAACGTCAGCATTTTACGCTAACAGATAAATGTCGCTTTTGATTTCGGCGTTAGCTACAGAAATACAAATAATTAAATATAAATGAAATGCTTGAATCCAACACATTCTGTTGCGCTAACTTTAAGTTGAAAAAAAAACTGACGCAATATCCGGTTCGGGAACTTTATGGTGGCGTTCAGGGCTGCTGCGATTGCGAAGCCTTTTCTGTGGCATTCTGTCTGTTATCGGTCCAGATTTGCAGTAAGCAGGTAAAATCCCATGACATATCTACTAAAGCACAGCTCGACTAACTGGATACTTGATTTCACTCACTGGGTTGCCATGGTGATTCTTGCATTTTCCTTTCTGTGCTCCCCAAAGTACTTCTTAAGTTTAGTTTTTTTGTGTGAGTAACTTTGGGGGACTTGAAACATTATAAGGATTTGCAAGTTGCATGATGTACATTTTAATGCACGCACATTTGAGTGCTAGCACTAATTTATATGTTGGCAGCATATAAACCCCTTTTATTTTTGTCTAAATCTAAGCTGTACAGGCGACTTGACTTTTTAAATATTGGAATATAAATATATTTTTTTCTTTTGTTATTATTTTGTGTTGAACTTTATATTCAAGGAAAATCAAATGAAATCAAATGACTATTAGTGACGTTACTTTTAATATTTGGGTGGCTGAAAAAAGTGGCTGAATTCTAGTTTGTGAGTGGGGAAAAAAATATATATGAAGAAATGTAATTTTAAGATGTAAAATCTACAAATGATGTTGATTTTTCTGGATTCTCTAGCATGCCCTGCGAAGTGAAGCCTCGGTTTGTAGTTCTCTACGGCTCTCAGAAGGGCCAAGCCGAGTCCCTCGCAGAAGGAATAGCCGAGGCGGCCGAGGAGCATGGACTGGTTGCTGAGCTCAGCTGCTTGAGCCACAGTGAGAAGGTCACTATTGAACATTTTTATTTATCTATTGAGTTGATAGTCCTATCTCATTGATAAACAGACATGTTGCTTGCTGTAAATAAGCCAGAATCAGCTGCAAATGCTAATTTCCATCTGTTGTCCCATAAGACAGTTAATAGTAAATAATAAGACAGTTATTACATAAACACACCATCAAACAGACGCAGACATTGCACGCCTCACACTTCACCCTCCACATATTAATTACAACGCACAATTACAAGATATTATGAGCATGTAACTTGTTAAAGCCCCCTCTTCTACAGCACGACTCACTAATTTATCATAATTGGTTCCAGTACAACTTGGAGAAGGAGAGCGCTCCGGTGGTCTTCATCGTGTCCACCACCGGAGACGGGGAGCCGCCGGACAACACCCTGCAGTTTGTAAAGCGCATCAAGAAGAAGACCCTCTCCGCCGACCACTATAAACACCTCAGCTATGCACTTTTAGGTAAACTCTATGAAGACGATTTGCATCTGTGTAAAATCCCAACCATGTAGATGTTTATGTGAACTGTTGCTGTCTGCTCCAGCTTTAGGAGACACAAATTATACAAATTTCTGCAACTGTGGGAAGACGATCGAGCGTCGCCTGCAGGAACTCGGGGCAAAGCAGTTTTATGCAACGGGATATGCAGATGATGGTGTAGGGTAAGTTCTGCAGGATGCAACTTTCCACGTGTCTAAATGTGTCCTCATGTTCTGGGCTTTGTTCTCTGCAGGCTGGAGGTGGTCGTGGACCCTTGGATTGAAGGACTGTGGAACGCAATCAAAGGAGCTTTCTCAAAAATGGCCTCTGACAGGACCGGCGACTTGAAAGGAGATTCACCAAAGGAGACTCCCGATGTCCAACTAAACCGGTTGAGAATAACCGATTCGATCGGAGGCTCTGCTGCAGAAACGGTTTCCAAATCTGCGACCGCTGCTCCAGCCTCTGCTACAGGGACTGCTCTTCCTGATCTCAGGCCAGCTTTAGCAGCAGAGACTCAGTCTGGCGATGTCGCTGTGGTCGCCTCGCTTACCAGCTCCCTGCCGCCGCTGTCCGAGTCCGCTCTTAACGTCCCCGCTCTGCCTCCTCCCTACCTCGACGTCTCCCTGCAGGAGGTGGAGTCAGTGGAACAGGTGAAGAAGGATGCTGCTGATGATTTAACAAATATTTCACCCTTCATCTCATAAAATGTTGTCTTTCAGATTGTTGGACCGGTGAACAAAGAGACTCTTTTGGAGGTTCCCGTCTCCAGGGCCGTTCAGCTGGCCGGAGGAGATTCAGTCAAGACGGCTCTTCTCTTAGAGCTGGACATTTCTGTAAGATTCAAAGTGTAATTTGGGAAAAAAAACGTTGCAATGTGGATTTCGATTTCGATTGCATCTTTTGTTTTGCCGTTCTCAGGCTCACCCGATGATGACGTATCATCCAGGGGATTCGTGTGATGTGTTCTGCCCGAACAAAGCCGACGAGGTGGAGGCGTTGCTCCACAGACTCGGCCTCCAGGACCAGAGGAGCCACCGAGTACACGTGTCTCTCCGTAACGACACCAAGAAAAAAGGTAACGTTTATAACATGCAGCCAGCGCATCCTTGAAAAGTAACATATGATTGTTATTACCAACGATTGCACAGCACTGAGGGAACAAAATCTCATACTTGCATTCTTACATTTTAGTGTGGTGTTTTCAAGGTTTGAAAAGTGCTTGGATTTAGACTAAAGGTCTATAAATGTGTGTTGTATGTGATGACATCTATGATAGAACAGAGGAAAGAAGATCTCCATATCTGAGGGACTGAAAACAGCATTTTCTGACATTTCTTTATGAAAAATGACTTTTGATGATGAACAGATGATGAAAATAGTTGGTGATTATATTTCTGTGGATCTGTTAGTGGAATTAGTTTTCCTTTCATTTGTGGTCCTTCTGTAAAAAGCTGTCTCCAAACATCATGTTGGTTGTTTAGAGGACAATAACATCTCATTTAATGTGATGAACAAGTGACATAATAAGTAGACTGAATACTGACCATTGGATTGATACAAATATGGAGTTTACCACAGCTGGAAGGGGCTGGAAAAGCATGGAAATGCACCTGGAAATGCTTTAAAAGTGCTTGAGTTTGACTTTGGAAAAGGTGTAGGAACCCTGATTTGTGATATTAATAATGATAATCATCTCTCTTGTTTATTCTAGGTGCAGCGGTGCCATCCTACGTCTCTCAGGACGTTTCTCTGCTCTACCTGCTCACATGGTGTCTGGAGATCAGAAGTGTCCCTAAGAAGGTACCGCTACGTGACACATTAAAACCACACATCAGCATAATAAGAGGGAAGACATTTATTTTTATTTATGTGTCATCTTTTCCTCTCCAGCCAGAACGCACTCTGCTTTTTTATGTCTGTTGTCACAGCTTGGAGAGAAAAGTTGATCGTATCTCATGAAGAAGTGCAATTATATTTTGACACTGATGTTCCAGGTTTATTGTTGTTGTGTTCCCATATTTTACATGAACGATCATGTGGCTGCTCAGACGGTCTGTGTCGGGACAGAGTCTGCCGTCTGGGCTGAAAAGGATTTGCAGGGATTCATAGTTTGGTTTGAAAAGCTCAGGGGAGCAAGGATTTCCTGAGTGGAGGTAATAAATAGTGATTAAACGTGCCTGCTCCTCCGTGGAAACTGAGATTAATGCCGTTTTTGAGTAGAAAGACATTTATTTTTCTTTTGCTTGACTTCCAGAAGACATTTTCAACATTCTCTGAATGTTTGAACGTTCCTGGACTCCTCGTCTAATTTCCACCTCGTTTTACGACTCAAGTTCACTTCATTAATAAAAAAAGCTTGAAAATTAAAACCATGTGTAAAAAAAACAAAACAGCAACAATCCCACTGTGTCTTCTTCATTTATAGGTTTTAATCTTGAAAAAAGCCCCTTTAAGAGACACTAATATAACTTCTTATTTCTGCAGTGATTTTTTACATTTTTTATTATTATTAGAGAAGCTTTTCAACTGTGCAAATCAAATTAAAAACATGTGTCAGAAAGAGATCCTAATTGTAATCCTAATCGTCGGTTTAATCCCCGCGGTGGATCTAAAACACGGACTCATTTTCTCCCCTCGCCGTTATAAAGATTCCTGCATTAAACATAGTTTGGGGTCAAACTGGCCGCCGACGGACTCCGAGAGGCTCTGAGGGTTTTATTTTACAG
>NC_139929.1:2063458-2158737 GCF_963514095.1 Eutrigla gurnardus | reverse complement strand
ATAAAAGGTGCATTGTGTAGGTGGGGAGGTGGAGGCGAGCGCTCAGGGGTCTAGTCAGCACTACATGGCTTCCAAGCTGCCGGGTAGCCACACTGCTGCTGCTGAGCGCTGCAAGTACAGTACATCTCAATTTGTTCTGGGGAGGGATCAGATTCTCACCGCGTTGCAGATCTCGGAGAGGTTGGAAGCACACGATGAATAAACGGAAAGATCTGCAGCAAATAGAAGAGAGCTCTCTGCTTCATGATTGATGTGAAATAAATCACATTCAGGATAATTTCAGGCTGAATATCACACAAAATTTGCTCATCATATTCCCATCTTTTTATTAATGAATATTCGCTGAAAACACAAAACAGATTCCTGCAAGTTTTCATAATCGCAACTTTCTGATGGATGTTATTAATCATCTGTTCAGTCCTTTAAGGTGTGGAGAAGGTCGAAGAGCAGAGGTCGAGAGAGGACAACTCCTATGCTAATTACCGTCATCGCTCACGCTCGCCGCTAATGTATCTGATACTCTTCAGGAAATGAAAACCCTCGTTAGGAATAACTGATATCACCGAGCTGAGGAGGAGTTTTATCGAGCAAGACTCTTCTTTTCTTTGTTTTGATGATATTTTATCAAATTCTTTTGTTCTTCAAGGTAGTTGGAGGTAAAACGAATCACCTTTTTTTTTTTTGCAGAAATTAAAGTATTTGTTGATAAGATAAAAGTCCAAAAGTCTATAGCTGATTCCTGATGGCAAGGCTTCATAATGAGCTTACTTTATTATTATTTAGTGATGTTAGAAAAATACCTGTTCAGGAGTTTGGAGTAACATAAACAAACGCTGCTCTGTCCAGTTTTTTTGGGCATTATTTTTTCAACATACAACATTCATGCGTTTTTCATGACTTTTTCCGACATGCTATACTATGACATTTTTCGTGACTTTTTTGACATATGTTTCTGTGATTTTTAGGTAACTTTTTCCGACAAACGATACTATGACTTTTTTCAACAGACGTTACTTAGGCTTTTTTCGTGACTTTTTCTTGACTTTTTAACGTGATTTTTTTTTACAAATGTTACTAAGACTCTATTCGTGACTTTTTTCGACATGCTGTACTAAGACTTTTTTCATTACTTTTTGTGACTTTTTTCGACATATGATACTAGGACTTTTTTGTGACTTTTTCGTCATGCTGTACCAAGACTTTTTCGTCACATTTCCGTGACTTTTTTTCACATACTAAACTATGACGTTTTTCATCACTTTTTTCAGGACTTTTTTCGACATACTAAACTATGACGTTTTTCATCACTTTTTTCAGGACTTTTTTCGACATACTAAACTATGACGTTTTTCATCACATTTTTCAGGACTTTTTTCTTCGACATACTAAACTATGACTTTTTTCATCACTTTTTTCAGGACTTTTTTCTTCGACATACTAAACTATGACTTTTTTCGTTACATTTTCAACATACGATACTAAGACTTTTTTCGTGACTTTTTTGGCATATACATTTTTTTATAAAACTGTCATAGACCACACCAAATAAGTCAAGCACATGCGATTAATGAAGTAAAAATAAGTATTTTTATTTTAATACATTTAAATTTGTCAATTTAAATTTACAAGGCAGCAGCAACACAGCACACACAAGCCCTGAAAGAGGACCCGGGTGTAATAAAAAATGTCACAATGTCATTGTAGAATATTCCATGAAATGTCTTCATACTTCATTCATAAAATTAAATGTATTCTATATAAATGTCATAAAAATGTCCTTGTATAAGTTGTCATTGTCAACAGGATAGGTGGTGTAAGTATAGTAAAGTAAATGCGTGAAAAAAAGTCACAGTGTAGTATGTCAAAAAAAATAATGAAAAAAATTATAGTTCAGTATGTCGAAAAGATGAAAATGTCATGAAAAGTCATTAAAAAAAATCATGAAAATGTCATGAAAAAAGTAATGAAAAAGTCATGAAAAGTCATGAAAACGTCATGAAAAGTGATGAAAAAATCATGAAAAAGTGATGGAAAAAATTGATGAAAAAAATCATGAAATGTCATGAAAAAGTGATGAAAAAGTCATGAAAAAAGTCATGAAAAAGTAATAAAAAAGTAATAAAAAAGTCATGAAAACGTCATGAAAAAGTCATGAAAAAAGTCATGTAAAGGCATGAAAATTAATGGAAAAGTTATGGAAAAGTCATAAAAAGTCATGAAAAAAGTCAATAAAAAGTCATAAAAAGTCATGAAAAAGTCATGAAAAAGTCATAAAAAAGTCATGAAAACGTCATGAAAAAGTCATGCAAAAGTCATGCAGAAGTGATGAAAAAATCATGAATAAGTGATCGAAAAAATATATGAAAAAAGTCATGAAAAGTCATGAAAAAGTCATGAAAAGTCATGAAAAATATCATGAAAAAGTAATGAAAAAGTCATGAAAAAGTTATGGAAAAAGTAATAAAAAAGTCATGAAAAAAGTCATGATAAAGTCATGAAAAGTCATGAAAAGTCATGAAAAGTCATGAAAAAGTTATGGAAAAAGTCATGAAAAAGTCATGAAAAAATTCAGAAAAAGTCATGAAAAATGTCAGAAAAAGTACTGAAAAAGTCATGAAAAAGTCATAAAATGAATAAAAAAGTCATGAAAAAAAGCATGATAAAGTCATGAAAAGTGATGAAAAAGTTATCGAAAAAGTAATGAAAAGGGATGAAAAGTCACGAAAAAGTAATGAAAAAAGTCATGAAAAATGTCAGAAAAAGTCAGAAAATCATCATAAAAAAGTAATAAAAAAGTCATGAAAAAGTGATGAAAATGACAAATGAAAACGTCATGAAAAAGTGATGAAAAGTCATGAAAATGTATGGAAAAAGTCATGAAAAAAGTTAAGGAAAAAGTAATAAAAAAGTCATGAAAAAGTTATGGAAAAGTCATAAAAAGTCATGAAAAAAGACAATAAAAAGTCAGAAAAAGTCATGAAAAAAGTCATGAAAAATGATGAAAAAGTCATGAAAAAAATCATGGAAAAGTCATGAAAAAGTCATGAAAAAAATCATGGAAAAGTCATGAAAAAGTCATGAAAAAATTCATGATAAAGTCATGAAAATGCATGGAAAAAGTCATGAAGTCATGAAAAAAGTCAGAAAGTCATGAAAAATGTCAGAAAATGTCAGAGAAAGTACTGAAAAAAAGTTATGAAAAAGTCATAAAATTAATTTAAAAAAAAGTCATGAAAAAAGGGGTGATAAAGTCATGAAAAGTGATGTAAAAGTCATGAAAAAGTTATGGAAAAAGTCATGAAAAGGGATGAAAAGTCAGAAAAAGTCCTGAAAAAAGTCATGAAAAAGTCATGAAAAAAATCATGAAAAAGTAGTTTAATGTGGAGTTGAGATGAAAAAAAAATATTGTGTGTTCCTCCAGTCAGACGTTGGCACTCATGAATCAAAATCCTGGTTCCCCTCATTTTCTCCCTCACTTCCGGATACTCTGCAGATCAATAGCTCATCACAAGGCCCATTAGCAGAGAGGATGGATGTAATGGAGGTTGGTTTAATCCAAAGCAGCTAAGCCTGATTCTCATTGTGAGTTGGGAAGCAGTAGAATGACGAATGGGTGACTAATCCGGGAACCTGCTCCTCTTTAGATGCACATGTTCTTCTTTAACACGATTGCATCACAGGTTCAGTGAAAACACGTGTTTTCCTCTCACACGTTTGGGAGCCATTAATGCCAGAGTTGTACCAACAAACCCCGGAGATTGCTTGTTCCTGCGCCGTTATAATGATCTTAAAGCTACACCGGTGCCCCAGTCATCACACGTTCCTCACTCTCATTGTTTTCTGCTTAAAGGTAATCAATTATCATGAGCGTGGATCCCTTAAGTGTTCCACCGCCTGTGTTGAGAGCTTTCATTAATCAACGAGACAAAGCTCTGCTGTAAAACAAAAAAACTTCATAACGTGTAAAAAAAGAAACGAAATGAAAGATGTTGGAGCAGCAGATAATAAGAGGAGTAACTCCCTCTATTGTGTTTTCTTCTCTCCTCCCGTCCTGTGGGAGCTTCATTCGTCATTTGGCAGGTGATGAGTGTGATGTTTTTCCACCCTGACCTCTACGCTGACCTCCACTCTGTTTCTACTGAGGCATCAGCTATGCCGGTTCACGCTCCCATGACTAGGACGAGACTAAGGTCAAATAATATTTGAAACACCAAACTGAAAAAGATTTTACGAAGCAGTATCAGGGCTACTGTAAAAAAAAAAAAAAAAAAACAGAGGCGCAAGAGGGGGGCAATATTCTTAGATAAAAGTCAGAGATTTGCCAATTTATAAATATATATAGTTGATATAAACAAGGGGGAAGTTAGCTAGCATAGATGCCGGTTGTTAGCATTGTCATAAACTCACAAATTTGCCACTTATTTTTCCAGAATATTGCCCCCCTTTCTCGGCTCCTTTTTTGTTTTTTGTTTCCTACAGTGGCTCTGATACGCCGTCTTAACATTAAGTTAAAAAAAAAGGAAAAAAAAGTTAATAATACAAAACCCTGCTGCTTGATTGAGGTTTGCCACAGTCACGACAGCAGTATAATAAACACCTGAGTTCTGAAATAGCAGCGTCATCAGTCTGGGAATACAGATATTAACCACCCACCCTTCACAGATATTACTATCTACGTCCCTCCGACTCCAAGAACTTCCACACCTCCAGCTTTCACAGTCGGACGTCTTCGCCTATCAAGATGATGCATGTCCTGTCTTTAATAAAAAAAAAATATATATATAAAAAATCTTACCTGTCCATCGACTGTGGTTTGTGGTTTTAGTTCTTTGCAAAAGCAAAAAAAAAACAACAACAACAGGAGAGTGAACGAGAATGAAAAATGGACAGTAGCGCTCTGGGGAAATTATTTTTATTTTTGAAGTATTGGGAAATTAAATGTTGGTAGGAATTTAACTTTGACTTTTAAACATGAGCAGTAATCAGGTTTGGCTGCAGCCAAGTCTCATCTGAAAATGAACATTTTATATCAAGTCTCCCCAGAAACAGAAAGTTAGTGCCAGGAATGATGTCATGTGACTCACATCTGTTAAACACGTCTCACATCAAATGATGCATTAGCGTGGCCGAGTGGAAATGCAAATATAAATATATTTTATTTCTATACTTTTTTATTATTTATTGTATTTATATTATATTACATATTATGCATATATAATTCTATTTTATTTATATTTATTAAATTAAATTAAATTTAATTCTATTTTATATTTTATATCTTATTATTATATTATGTGTATATTTATTTTTCTTTACTTTTTTTATTATTTTTATTATATTATGTATTTGATTTATATTAACTTATTTTATTTCTATTTATTTAATTCACTTTTTTATTATTTATTTAATTTATTGTATTATATTGTATTTTATATATAAATCATTATATTTTGTTTATTTGATTTACTTTTTTAAACTTTCACTTGAACCTACAAGAACAGAAGTTTTAATGACATCATCACACACATCCAGTAATTAGAGCAGCAGGGGTTGTAGCCGATTCCGTGGTCTGTCCAGGGACCATGGTCTCTGGCACGGCCAGTGGTCACAACCACTAGGGGCGCTAAAGACACTGGTCCCGACCAGCTCCTCAGTGGTCGCGACCAGTAGCTCTGTGGCACGGACCAGCGGGTCTCTGGCACGGCCAGTGGTCACAACCACTAGGGGCGCTAAAGACACTGGTCCCGACCAGCTCCTCAGTGGTCGCGACCAGTAGCTCTGTGGCACGGACCAGCGGGTCTCTGGCACGGCCAGTGGTCACAACCACTAGGGGCGCTAAAGACACTGGTCCCGACCAGCTCCTCAGTGGTCGCGACCAGTAGCTCTGTGGCACGGACCAGCTGGTCTCTGGCACGGCCAGTGGTCACAACCACTAGGGGCGCTAAAGACACTGGTCCCGACCAGCTCATCAGTGGTCGCGACCAGTAGCTCTGTGGCACGGACCAGCTGGTCTCTGGCACGGCCAGTGGTCACAACCACTAGGGGCGCTAAAGACACTGGTCTGTCTTGTGGTCCTTGTCATCTGCCTGTTGTCTTACCGAGTGGTCTTTGGAGTAGTTGTACATTTAATACACCTTCTCCCTTTTCTCATTGTGTTGGCAACACTGTGCTGAATCAATGTAAAAATAATTATTTTGTCTGACAAATATTTTTACTATCAATAGAAATCATACTGACTGAAGTTATCATTTTTCCTGACTTCAACCAAGCTGTTGAACAACTAAACTGTTAAAATGTATTGTGTTCCATATTTTGAGATGTTTTTATAATTGTTTTTTGTGTTGTTTCTGTGAAGCAACAAATATAGCACTGTGCCCAAGGCAAATTTCCCCTCGGGGACAAAGTTATTTCTATTCCGTTATGATTTCTATTGATAGTAAAAATATTTGTCAGACAAAATAATTATTTTTACATTGATTCAGCACAGTGTTGCCAACACAATGAGAAAAGGGAGAAGGTGTATTAAATGTACAACTACTCCAAAGACCACTCGGTAAGACAACAGGCAGATGACAAGGACCACAAGACAGACCAGTGTCTTTAGCGCCCCTAGTGGTTGTGACCACCGGCCGTGCCAGAGACCAGCTGGTCCCGACCACATGGATCTTCATAATCAATAATAATAACAATATTAATCATAATAGTTCTGATAAAGTGTATTTTATAGACAAAAGATTATGATATCTGACATTTATCCAGCTGACAGTGCTGCCAAAACGAGTGTAAAGGGGAGAAAATACTAAAGCTGCTTCACAGACCACAGGTACCACAGGGCAGATCACTGAGGAGCTGGTCGGGACCAGTGTCTTTAGCGCACCTAGTGGTTGTGACCACTGGTCCGTGCCAGAGACCAGCTGGTCCGTGCCACAGAGCTACTGGTCGCGACCACTGAGGAGCTGGTCGGGACCAGTATCTTTAGCGCCCCTAGTGGTTGTGACCACTGGCCGTGCCAGAGACCAGCTGGTCCGTGCCACAGAGCTACTGGTCGCGACCACTGAGGAGCTGGTCGGGACCAGTGTCTTTAGCGCCCCTAGTGGTTGTGACCACTGGTCTGTCCAGAGACCATGGTCCCTGGACAGACCACGGAATCGGCTACAACCCCTTCTCAATTAGAGCGTTGTTATCATTCATTTCGTGTTTATGGGTCAGGTGATCAGGTGACTCCTGGTCGTAACGGATGACATCACATACAGGCTCGAACAAACACACACAGCGTGATGTGTGTGATCAGCTGTTTCGTCTCCATGGCAACAGATTCTCTAACTCTCACCCGTGGCAAGAAAGCAAATTAAACATGATAAACAAAATGTCAAACTACTCCTTGGAAGATGTTTTAAATTAAATGATTCTGTTTCGCCCCATTTAACTCCAGTCGCCCACTTCTTGCTTCCAATTGTATTTTCCTGTTTTCATATTTGCTGAGTCGTGCAGATCGTTATTGATTTAACTTTCAGTTCGATTTTTATCACTGTAATATTCCACCGGCATGTTTTAAATGGATGACGGAGAGGAGATTATAACTTTGTTGTTTTTTTACCTGAGTGACCCGTCTGACATTGAAACCAGAGTATTTTTTCTGGTTCAACTACGGTGGGGCTAACTCATACGACGGTGGGGCTCATCATTGAGAGGACGATCGCGCGTGTGTGCGCAATTACGCATAGCGTGTGTTGGCCCCTCTCCACTACACAATACAGCTCGGCTCTAGTCTCGTCACCTCTCTGCTGCTGAGCACTGTGGGCCGAGCCGATGCATGTCTCTCTCCCCGGGCCGGCAGAGTTATCATACCGTACTGTGCGTGCGTGTCCAAGCGTGTGTGTGCGTGCGTGGAGTGCTCACAAGCGTGCGCTTGTGTTTAGGGCGGGGATGGAGGGCACAAAAAACGATTTGCACCGGGGCCTATCACCATGATATACACTACTGATTCACTGATACTGAAAACATTAGATTTTGTCTTAAAAAAGTATTTTTCCATTTGTTGTTGTATTTGCCGTTTCTGTGCGTACATTGAAATTGAATCCTGGCGGCGGCGCTGACAACACCCTCCCGCAGCTATAATCACGCACACAGTGAGAGAGAGAGACAGAGACAGCGAAACGTGAATAGTTCCGTTAACAGCCGGGACCCGAGTGGTCATCTTCCCCTGCAGGTGTCAACGGTGCGTCCGTAGTTTTATCCAACACGCCCGCCACCGCCATCTGTTGTTCCGTCCGACGACGTTTAAAAACAAATGTATCCATGATACATTTTGACCAGCTTACTAACGTTAACTTAACGTGAGTGACTATAAGCCGCTAACGCGAACTGCTAGAGCCAGGTAGCTTACAAACTAGTAGCCTGCTGTCTCTGTGTCGAGCAGACACTAAAAGCGGGCTCACATGAGTGACGTTGACGTACGGACAGTACAGTCTGTTAATGAACCCAGATCAGTGACAGTTGGCATCGCAGCTGCCTGAATGCCGTTACGACGTGACGTGGTGGTGCTGTTGAACTCCGCGCTTTTCTTGGTTATTTTGTTGTTGTTTTTTTCTTGCTGGTTTTATGGTAGGGCTAACGGCTAACGGCTAACGGCTAACGGTAGGGCTGACACAATTCTTGATGGGGCTATAGCCCAACCAAGCCCCTCCCTGGCGCCGCCACTGCCGCCACGTAACGCCGACGCTGCTCTTCTCGCCGCTTGTCAGATTAAATTAGTTCACCGTTTTCTATCAGAGATCCTGTTGGCTGAGAGTTCTGTTCTCCGCCGGACACCTGCTCACAACGATGATGATCTGGCCATCGCTGCTGGACTCTAGAGGTCATGGTTCATGACCTGAGAGCCGAGATCCCAGACCAGGACCCTGGAGATCAGCATGAGAGTCACCGAGCTAAATTAAATTAAATTAATTCAAGATTTTTACTTCATGCAAGCATTCGTTACCAGGAATTACAGTCTTAGTCTCGGTGCAAAACTCAACTTTTTATAAAGCAGAAATAAAGTACAGGAGTCACAAATCAAATAAAGTAAAATTAAATAAAATAAATAAAAATAAAAACTTTACATAAGTTGTAAAGGATAATTTTTTTAATAAATTATTTTAAATAACAACACAGACAGATTAAAAGTTACGTTTTCTTCACAAGCCCATAAAAAGTGTTGGAGTCTCCGTATTTAATGAGGTGTTTTACCAGCGTATCACATTTATTTTATGGTTATATATCACCATTAAAAGTAAGGAAAGCGGGTTAACTCACACATAAACAAAGAATTGCTTTTTCTTCTGAGGAAGATAATAAACGGGATCCTGAGTCTGCGGACAGAAATAATCTGATTCTCTGCTGTGAAAAACAAGTCATTTAGTTGTAAAAGTTTCAACGTTTGTTTGTTTGAAGTTTGGTTTAAAGGGAATCCGTGTTCATGACTCCATCTCTGTTTATTCTTTCAAATGTGTGTTTTTTTCTTACAGGAATAAATGAATTTTTCTTCAGTATGCAGAATATTTTCATTCGTCGTGTTATGAAAGTATTTATGTGATTGTGAGGAAAAACAGGAAGGATACCAAAAAATGATCCCATATTTCAACATTACAACCCAAACAAAAACTTATAGTGTAAAATGTTGTGTTTTATTGTTTAATTAGCATCAAAATGTGGTTGAATTTAAGCTCATTCAAGCATCAGAAACATAGAAAGTCCTTCACATTTAAGAGTTATAGAAACCAGCTGACCTCGGCCAATAAGAACACTCGAATGGCTGACCTCGGCCAATAAGAACACTCGAATGTGGGATTCATTTATATTTCTCTTGAAAAAAGACATCTACTTCTATGAATAGTAACCGTGTTTATTTTGAATAAGATGGTGTCCTTGCTTTTCTGTCGACACTCAGTAAACACTCGATGAAATGAGGCGGGACTTCAGAGCGACAGCCAATGAAAGAGGAGATGGACGGTGACCCTGAGAGCCTGCAGGCAGCGGAGATGAATACCTCTAACAGATCATGAATCAGATTTCTTTTTGTGAAGTCGCATTAGATAAATGTAACTATTAATGTCTGCGTCACAATTTTTAAAGAGCATTTTAAAACCTTACTAATAAAACTCGGTTTTTCCATTTTACTCAAAGGAAACATTTACATTTTACATTTAGGGCATTTAGCAGACGATTTTGTCCAAAGCGACTTACAATAAGAAACACTCAAGCTTGAAATCTCTGCTCTGAGATGAATAATGAATAATTCAGTTTTATTGAATTTGCTTTGTTTCCAGTTCCACAGTTGAAGTTTTATGTAAAACAATGCTGTCGAAGCACTGATCACTCCATCAAACACCTTGTGCATTGCATCATGGGATTACAATGTCCGTCTAAACCCCCCACACACATAAAAACCATGTGACTTCTACCTGCCGGCAGGTAAACGTCCACCGGAGCGGCTGATTCTGGCCGACAGCTGGAGACGCTCAGCCGTGACATCACTTCCTCTTCTCGTTGCAACATGAATCCAAAGTCACGCTTTGAAAATGGACGGATGTGCACTTAAAGGGGAACTGAACCCTTTTTTTTTAAAAGTCTACATCAAAGTCTTCTACTCGCTGCTATTCATCTGTAGACCTTCAAAAGCTCCACCTCCACCCGCCATCCACCGGTGGGCTCGGAGTCTAAAAGAGACTTTGTTGCACTCCCCGATCTATTTAGTGACCCGCTGAGATCGGTGTCTCCTGGTGCTGGACCCCCAAAGAAACTCCATGTGTACTTTCACATAGCAAAGTAATATAGAGAGAAGTTGGAGAGTCTGAACTCAAAATCTGTCTGTCTGTCTGTCTGTCTGTCTGTCTGTCTGTCTGTCTGTCTGTCTGTCTGTCTGTCTGTCTAATTACAGTAGGTCAGAATATATCAGGAATTATAGCTCGGTTTTCAAACTTAAAAAAAAACAGTATTTGCCCTTTGAAAGACACCTTCCATACCATTGATAAGACCGATGCCCCCATCATCACGGTGCCCCCCGTGGGTGAGTCCAGCTCCCACAGACCCCCCCTCTGTTCTATGAGGTCTCCTCCGGTGCAGCTGGACCTCGGCGAGGAGAATCGGGGCTTGTAGGGAAGCTGGCAGGGAAGACGGAGGCGACCTGGTGGGTAATCAGCGATGTCTGCCATCTTGGCTGCTTCCCTAAATAACAGCTTTGATGGAGGTGAATAGGCCTCATGACGGTTTGTAGCGGAGCTGATAAGCTGCAGCGCGGTTTGGCATCCACGAGGCCTCCTGGCTTCCTGCAGACCAAAAACCTGGATCGACTGGGGCGGCCACCTGGGATTCCAGATGTCTTGTTGTTGGGGGGGGGGGGTCTGTGGCGGCATCTCTCAACTGGCATCGGCGGCCCTCTGTGACATTCATCCTTCAGTCTGGCAACGACGGAGACGGCGGCGTCGAGCCAGCTTCCTATCCGTCTGAGTTACTGCTGCTCAGAGTCGTGCTTCCTCTCCTTCTGTGTTGTACGTTATCCAGATGCTAATATGACCAGTAAAAGTAGAAAATATTCCTAGAAAATGTCACCGAAGTGAAAAAATATTTATCTTTAAAGCAGCAAGGGGCAATATGGAGATTAGAGCTGCTTTGAGAAAAATCTCTCTCATGTGTTTGCTTTGAATGCGGCGGGAACGTTAATCCGGAGCGAGGCTGCATTCAGGAGCGTTTGCTTCAAAAATACAAGAAAAATATACTCATATATTTATAACTTATAGCACCGGGGTCGTCGTTAAAGAATCTTCTGTCTGAGTCAAACCCAAATTAAAGTCCACAAAGCTCAGTTATATCTCATTTAAAGGGGCCACGTTATCGTCGTCGGTAATCGTTGATTAAAAAACAAAACAAAAACATTTTGTTGACAGCTCATAACTTTGTCTTTCCCCCGAGGTTGTTTGGTGAACACATCGACTTCCATCACTTCTCAGAGCTCAAACAAACATGAATAAATAAAATACTTACTTACTTAAAGAATGTTAAATAGAAATACATAAAGGCCAGAGCATTTTTAACAGCGTGTATGTCATCCCTACTCACCTCTGGTCCTCCGTCACAGACTTCTCACAACGAAGCATAGAAATGGTTGGGGCTGTACACTCGCTGATATCGCCGTGGCGACCGAGTGGCACTCTTCAAAGCGTGACGAGATTCACGAGAACGAGAGAAAAGCTCGTAACTGGAGAGGAGAAAGAGTTTAATGGGACGTTCACGCTCCGTCACCCGCCTGACAATCTCCCCCACTCACCTTGTTTGTCACTCCGTGGCCTCCGTACACAAGCTGCTAATTAACGGAGCTCCTGAACGCCTCACGACTGCAGAGGAACCTGGAGAGAAAGCTATTTATAGTAACATTTCATAGTCGCATCAAACACGTATTCAGGAGACGGTCGTGGTAGCAGAGATACTCCAGAGTGGATTTTTATGTCAATATTTTAGGTTTATATACCTTTTAATATACATTTTATATGTGCAACTATTATTAGTTTAGTTGTTCTTGTAGATCAAATGTTAACAATCTGAACTGATGTTGTACTTTAAAAAAGCAAACTGTCACTTTCCTCCTCCTCCTTGAATGGTAGAGTTATATTTAATTTATTATTATTATTTTGCTCATCCTTTATTCACAACATCACTGAAAGAGATCCAAATGTAGTAAAAAAAAAGAAAAGAAAAGAAGAAGCAGCTAACTTTACTCAAAGAAATATGTGTATATCTGGGAACCATGAATGCATCACCACCTCCTGCATCTCGTGACACGCTGACATCTTCATACACATGCAAACACTCCCGACAGTCGGTATCTGTGACAGGAACAAGCCCCGCCGTGACCTTTAGCCGTGACCTTTAGCGGGTCCCCAAATGCCACTTTGGGAGAGTCGTTTATTGTCGCCAGCCGTGCTGTCAGAATGGAATGTCGCATGTGTCAGACTCGTGTGTGTGTGTGTGTGTGTGAAATACACGTTATTACGTGAGTGTCAGGATTCATCGATCGAGGTTCCTGAGGTCAATTTGAGGATAATAATCAATACTGAGATGCAGACTTACAGCAGGTTTACAACCTTTTACTGGAAGTGGGAACTAGTAATGAAGTACAAATACTTTGTTACTGTACTACAACTTTGTACTTTTACTCCCTACATTTTAAAACAAATATCTGTACTTTTCTACTTTAGTTTGTATGTATTTGACGGGATTTTATAGAACTAGAAATATCCTTCATAGAGATACTTAATATTCAAGTACATTTCAGAGCCTGTACTTTTGTACTTTTACTTGAGTAAAGGAGTTGAATCAGAGTATTTTTGAAGTATCCCACTTTAGTGTGCTGCAGTCGGGCAATTATCAAATAACAACAGAGGCTAAGTTAGCTGTCATGTTTCATCTTTATTGAAGTAAATTAATCAGAACAAGGACACGGTGTGTCATAAATGTGAAACAACAGAAACATTCATCATCAGCTCTGGAAAAAAAACACGTTTTATCCTTTTTTCCCCTCTTCTTTTGTTGTTGACGATCCTCTTTGTTGTTCTCTGCATGTGCAACACACTAACATGGACGAGGGGAGAGAGAGATGGGTTTGTGGCTGGATCAGCATCCTCCCTCCCTCCCTCACCTCCGACCGGCGGACCAGCGGGGTGATTAATAACAACCCCTCCATTATCCCCGGCACACCGATGGGAACGCCGGGTTGAAGGTTGATGGAGAACAGCAGCATCACACAGATGAGAGTTCTGGACTTCAGACACCTTCCACCCCGCTGCCGAAGCACCATTCCTATCCTCCAGGTATCCCTCCACTGCTGCCGAAGCACAATTCTTATCCTCCAGGTATCCCTCCACTGCTGCCGAAGCACCATTCCTATCCTCCAGGTATCCCTCCACTGCTGCCGAAGCACCATTCCTATCCTTCAGGTATCCCTCCGCTGCTGCCGAAGCACCATTCCTATCCTCCAGGTATCCCTCCACTGCTGCCGAAGCACCATTCCTATCCTCCAGGTATCCCTCCACTGCTGCCACTGCACCATTCCTATCCTCCAGGTATCCCTCCACTGCTGCCGAAGCACCATTCCTATCCCTAACCCTAACCCTATTCCTATCCTCCAGGTATCCCTCCACTGCTGCCGAAGCACCATTCCTATCCCTAACCCTAACCCTATTCCTATCCTTCAGGTATCCCTCCACTGCTGCCGAAGCACCATTCCTATCCTTCAGGTATCCCTCCGCTGCTGCCGAAGCACCATTCCTATCCTCCAGGTATCCCTCCACTGCTGCCGAAGCACCATTCCTATCCTTCAGGTATCCCTCCGCTGCTGCCGAAGCACCATTCCTATCCTCCAGGTATCCCTCCGCTGCTGCCGAAGCACCATTCCTATCCTTCAGGTATCCCTCTGCTGCTGCCGAAGCACCATTCCTATCCTTCAGGTATCCCTCCGCTGCTGCCGAAGCACCATTCCTATCCTCCAGGTATCCCTCCACTGCTGCCGAAGCACCATTCCTATCCTCCAGGTATCCCTCCACTGCTGCCGAAGCACCATTCCTATCCTTCAGGTATCCCTCCACTGCTGCCGAAGCACCATTCCTATCCTCCAGGTATCCCTCCGCTGCTGCCGAAGCACCATTCCTATCCTCCAGGTATCCCTCCGCTGCTGCCGAAGCACCATTCCTATCCTCCAGGTATCCCTCCGCTGCTGCCGAAGCACCATTCCTATCCTTCAGGTATCCCTCCGCTGCCATTTGTCACTGCTGGGAGCTCCGAAGACTCCTTTAAAAGTCTCTGAGTGATTTATGAAGTGCTGGCGTCTGCTCACCGCTTCAACGGCACTCTGCTGGAGGAACTTCAAAGTCTTCAAAGTTGTCATAGCAACACAGGACTAGAAGCGATCGTCTGCAGAGAAAGTACCAAGATCGAAGGCATCGGAGGGTCACGGACGAGATCTTCCAAACACACACACACACACACACACACACACACACACACACACACGACAAGTCTGTTGTGTACGAAGCAGCTTTTTAATTTACGCACAGTAACACAAGCAAAATGTAAAAAGAGTTAGTTGTAACTGAATAACCCTAATATTCGGTTATACACTCTGAACAGATGAATGAGTTTCATCTCATGGTAGTATGGGGGGGGGGGGGGGGGGGGCAGCACTCCGGTTGGGGGGTTTCGGGAGAGTAGTCTTAAACGCCGTCAACATCCTCGCTCTCACCAAATTACACATTTAAACTCGAAAGCCAAAAAAGAAAATAGCGACCACTATCAAAATTCAAAAACATTATTCTTTTTTTTTTTTTTTTTTTTACAAAAAATATAAAAAAGTACGGTGACAAAGACTTGATGGAGGCTGAGATATGAAAGACTCCTGATTACTGGTCAGAATGCACATATTTTCTTCTTTTTAAAAAAAAAAACTTTTTTTTTGTTTACTCTTTAAACACTCGAGACATTGAATAAATGTATTTAGAAAAAAAACTACAGACAAAGGCTTCAAACTGAACATCCTGTACAAAAATGCATAAAAGCAAAATCACTGCCAGAGCCTGCAACAGAAACAAAAGTGTGACCACAGACTTCAAATATCTACATCCTGATTCCAGGACTGATCCACGTGGAGCGGTACAACGGTTACAAAACCATCAGGCATCACCACAGTCTTTGTTTTCAGGACTTCCGAAACCAGTCCTCAATCTAAGAGCAGCAAAAATAACATAAAAAAATGCTGTTTGCGTGTCCCCGAACCCTGGAATGCGTTCAACCATGCAGAAAAAAAACAAAAAACACGGCGGCAGAGAAAAACACGTCAGATGAAGTCATGCAAAGCTGTTTTTGTGGTTCTTCCCCGTCGGTACAAATACTGTCTGAGAGGCTGCACAGGAGAGTCAGAAGGGGATCACATTTCCAAGTCACTCTCGGAGTCTTTGTTTTCCCTTTTTTTTTTTTTTTGTCCATGTTGGGAAATCCACTCTCCGAAATGTTCCCCCCCAAGGCACCTGAGAGAAAGAGTCGGCGACACTGTGTGTCTGCGTTTCGTCACATACCAGCTGCCATAGAGTCTCCAGGGTGGGATCGTCCCCACGCATCGGTGTGCACGAATCGCAATACAAAGCACGAAAAAAGAAAACAAAACTGATGATATCCTACAAAGTCGGCCCCGGAATGAAAGGAGGGGTTTTAATAGTCGTCGTAGGTGTTGAGGTCGGTGAAGTATGCGTTGGTGTAGGTCTTCCCGGCGAGCTGAGGGTTGAAGTACTTATTTCTTTCCTCCAGAATCAGATTGTTTTTGTTGAAAGCCTGTAGATAACAGAAACAAAGACAGGGAGAGGAGTCGGTGCGGATCAAGGGATTATTCAGCTCAGATGGCAAGGTAAAAGCAAAAATCCATAAAACAAAAAATATGTATAAAAAAAGGAGCAACACAAATCAATGGGAGGCCGTTCGGTTGAATGAAACATACATCTCAGAGAGCAAGGTCAAAGCATTCGCACACAGGGGGGAGGAGGGGGGGTGAGAAGCTGAAAGTACTTTTGATGCAGCGATGTCCACCTCTGTCATCTCTAATATCCGAGCATCAGCGGCTTTTTACGACGCGTTCAAATTGTTGGTCCTCGAGGACGAATCTGAAGCCGTAAAAATTGATCAAGAGCGAGTGTGTTTTCTGTTTTGCTGTTTAAACAATAAGGAAGAGCCGACGGGGTGGTGTGTGACGGAGGGAACGGGCTTCTAAAGGCGGTGCTCAACACGACATCAGCGATTCTGGTATAAAAACTGAATGTGTGTGTGTGTGTGTGTGTCCCCGGGGCGGTATAATTAAAACACTTGATGATGCTGCATTTGCCGTTGATGGATGTTTTCCGACTGACGCTGATAGAAAACGAGTCATGCAGGCGCAGCCCCCCCGCTCCATCCCACTCCCCCTTAAAACAGCTGTGCTACGACGCTTGTTAGCATATGAGCTACTTTGTCTTCTCGCTTTCTACAACACCTTTTAATTGATCCGGAGAATGATGAGGCTACAGCATTTTCAGTTTCAGTAAACAAAACAAAAGAAATGCGCTTAAGCTTAAGGAAGCAGTATTAGTATGACGGCGTATTCGGGCCACTGAAGGAATAAAAGTGGCAAGTTCATAACGATGCTAACAACCGGCATTTATGCTCGCTAACTTCCCATGAATGTAGTCTAATTAATACATTCTTGTGGGTGTTAACTGGTTGTCATAGATACGGCAAACACCTGGTCAAGCAACTTGTTTACGTCGGCTATGACAACAAGTGAAAGCTACCGCTAGCAGCTTAGCCCAAACGTCCCGATCAATAAACAATTTGGCCTCATATAAATAAAACCAACAATAAGCATCAACAGCATCACCCTAAAGACCTTAACGTTGTTGGATGTTGGGATGGATTAGTTAGACAAAAAAATTCGTACATTTGTGTTAGCTAGCATTAATGCCGGTTGTTAGCACGGTAGTAAACGTGCGTATTAGCGATAGAGAGGCAGCAGTGAGCAATAACACAGCATAACAATGGATTTTCAAAACAAAACAGGAAGACGAGAAAATAAAGCATGCAAATGGATGCACGCGTTGGAGGAGGAAATTAAAAGCAGGGATACGCTGCCTTCTCACGAGGCGGCGGCGGCGGTGGGGGTGGGGGGGTGATGGAGGGGTGAAGTCTGAGCGGGAAAAAAGAGAAAACTAGAGTCTGTACTCCAACCTGCCACACACAGGAAGTGCCACAGGAAGTGGAAGGGCGGGGCACGGTGGGGGAGGGAAGAGGAAGTAGCAGTGGTTGGGGGTTCAGAGGGTTGTGGGGAAGAAGGGGGGAGGGTGGGGGGGTCGAGAGACGAGACGTCGTAGAGGTCAGAGGTTAGTAGAAAATCTCCAGGCCGCGCATGGACACCCCCATGTTAGCAGAGAGAGGCTGGTGCATGGCGGGGTCGTCCAAGGGCAAGAGTACCGACACATCTGGCTGCAAGGAGGAGAGGAATGGAGAGTCATCCTCGAGGAACGCCCGAGGCCATATTCCATATCTGTTATCTGAGTTTAACCACGTAGCTGCACAGAAAACTGCAGCGACGCGGTAACTCAGTCTGGAAATACTCCAGTACGCCCGGCGCCTGCGATACATCGTGCATAATAACGACTCATCGGACGCCAAAAAAAACTCTAAATATGGCATCAGGTGTTCATCAGCCTTCCCATTTAAACACTCGAAAAGATTACAGTTCTGTGCACACTTTCCCCTGTGACGTCCAGGCGGTTTGAAAGCTTTTAGAAAATTAAGACTTTCACACCGATCCCACGTCTATATTCATATCCGAGGACAAACTGAATTATGCTCTACGCGGAGACTCTAATTGCATAACAGATGAACCCTGCTCGCACATTCATTCTGCGGTGAAATCACACTCGGAGACGCTTCGTTGTGAGCCAGAAAGGATACGTTTTCATCCTGTGACACTTTAAAGTCGTTTCTAGCAGAACAGACATTCCAGGTAAACACTTAGTTTAGAATATATACGTCTGATATAGAAGACATCCTCGCAAAAAAAACCTGGCAAAGCGGCTGATTCATCAGCAATAAAATACGTTATATAAAGCTGAGTTTCAGTGTGAAACTTTGTAGAATACCGATTTGAAGTTCTCTACATGATTTTCTTCCCCTGGTCTGTCCGAAACCAAACACAAGGAAAAAAGTGAGTTAGCACATTCGGCTATCAGCTAACTGCCTTCTAGTGTTGTAGCCAAGATCACCAAGACCAAGACCAGAGTTTATCAAGACCGAGACCGGACCAGTAACGCCTCCCAAAAGCCTTTTCTCTTGTCATACTACAGGTAAAAATGCACCGTTTAATAATACCAACAAGTAGCAAAAGCAAAGCATGTAGAATATTAGTTTTAATAAACAGTCGTCACTTTGAAATCAAGGACCAATTATTTAAAATAATGAGTACAAATTTCAAAAAGTAAATTTCCCACCATGTAAGCACTCTAAACCAATTATGTGCAATGTATAGAAAGCACGTGCATAGCAACAGTAACTATGGTAAGAGGGAGGGGCAGCTCACTATGATTTCTGCCACAAAGCCTGGCATGTCCAACAGCTGCTGATCAGCAGGGAGACTAACAAATAACAAAATATAAACACATGTTTTATAGCAGTTTGATTGTTTGCAGACGATGCAGTGTTATTTGATCTCTAATATTGATCTTTAAGTAGCCAGACTACATCTAACAAATGTAATTTCTAAGAATATTTTGGGGGAAAAATATTTTATCGGAGGTTATGAAGCTCCTTTCAGGGTAAAAGGGTGATTGAAAGGCTCTTTCACACGGAGCAACGGGAATCCTTGAAGAAAAAGGCGAGCGGAACGCGGACAAGCACTAATCACCAGCTCAGTCTGGCTCTCAAGGCCCGACGTCTCGGAGGATAAGAGGCATGTGTGACAGCAGCTGGATCTCTGTCTCACGCCGGCGCCGGTTACATCCGACCGCTCGACAACGACACAAAGAACCCGTCTAAGCACGTGAAAGAGCGTCCTCGCCGATGACACCGAGCCGACGCGCCGATAACGGATTGCATTCGTGCGTTGTGAGAAAGCAGCGTATGACCACTGACACAGAACAAAGTCGCACACTGAGACACACAGCGGAGAGACGCACAACTGCCTATCTGTCACCCGATGCGGAGAGTGTCGGTGCACGACGGGCGACTTTAATCACAGCTGACACCGCAGGAAGAGGCAAACCGCCGGCTGATTAAGTCAAACAGGAAGGAAACGTGATGAACCGCCTCTAACGCATCCGGACACATCTATGAACCCACAGGAACCCCCCTCCCCCTCCCACGCACCTTGATGGCTTCCACCGAGTCGTATTTGTCCAGCTTGTTGATGTGGTTGGTGATGCTGGTGTTGAGCGGCGCCGCCGAGATGGGGTGGATGACGGTGGCGTCGTGCGACTGCTGCTGGTAGCGCTGGCAGTACGAGTAGACCAGCAGGGTGACCAGGCATCCGAGGACGGAGCTGCTGAGGCCCACGGCGATCATGTGGAACAGGTTGAAGTCTGGGAGGGAGGAGGGAAAGTGAACGTCAATATGCTGATGATGGAGCGTTCTATATTACAAAATAAACACCTTTTTATCTTTCTATATATCACAGATTCAAGATATGCAATATCTGGCATTCCCATGCAACACAAAGGAGTTGAATACACAATATGTATGCAATACATATGCATGCCGTTCATTTTAACTGGAGAATATGGAATGAAACCTGAATAAATTGGAATGAAAGAATTCTCAAGGTTTCATTCCATATTCGAGACTTCACATTATATATAATTATTTCTTAAACGGCATGCCGAATGCACATAAATCAACTTAAATATACGTTTATGAACTACGGGTCAAAGTTCTATGCTTTTATTTATGTTGAAGAGTCAATAAGCGGTTTGTTTTGTGCAGAGCTCACTCTCAGGGCACCAAAGGAACCTGAAGCACCACTTCTCCTCCTCCTCCTGCTGTGGGTGTGAGATGGAATTAGATGAGTCTTTCTGCATTTTCATCAACTCAAAGCCTTCGTCTATGTGGATTGTTACAGCCGGATGGCAAAACAGCAACGCCATTAAAATAGATTTTCATTTGATTCGCTCGCTAACCGTGCAAAATGAAACAATCGGGTTCCTCAGAGTTACTATTTCACCGTCTCGATAAAGTGATGTGATCTGCAGCGACTATGAACAAGACTGCCCTCTCCTTTTGGGGGAGACTTTATATTTAAGGGCTGAGAAGTATTTGACCATTTGTCTTTCATGCATCTTGGGTACGTTTGCAGCTGGATTTATGTGCTTAAAGCAGGATTGGAAAGCTTACAGCTAAAGATACTGTACATGTGCAACGCCAGGTGTTATCCTCCTTTCTCTCTCTTCTACACACACACACACACACACACACGCACGCACGCACACACACACACACACACACACACACACTGTATATAAATTACCTCCACAACGCCTCTCCTCCTGACTGGACCGTGCAATTGAGACTTCTGAAAAAGGTGTGGAAACAGCAAAAGGCAGCAGAATTAGAGCCAAAAAAACATCCACTACTACTAGTACACACTACTACTACCACACACTCACACACACCGATGTTAGCATGACAAATTGCACCCTTGAAGGTTGAGTGTGGAGATGAAAGCTGCACCCAATATGGAACAGATTATCGTAAAAAACTCTGCGAGTTAATCGCGGCCGTGGCACCTGGAGTGGTTTATGAAAAGTATCAGCTCTCATTAAAGGGAATGAAGTACAAGATGTATCTAATGAACCTTAATGGACTACCTTTCCCATTAAAGGGGGATGGATGATAAGGTATAAAAGGCAAATGGGTAATTCTATAAAGACTTGTGAAGGGTTTTGTGACTATTATATCCCCGCTAATTAATACGGAAAGGTTACACATTTACGTTTAAGTGTTTCAAATGTTTATTCTTACGGCATAATTACTGATTCCTGAAGATTAGGAACTCCAGGGTTCGTATTCGTGCAGCTGCCTCAGATGGAGTGTTGTTTCCAAGTGAACAAATTCTCAGAAAACTCTTAGAATTATGACGATTTCTATGAGTTTCCCCGTAAAGTTAAGCTGAGATCCTAGTAAAGATACGTAATTCAGCCCTTAAGAGACCTTCTAGGGGGAAAAATCAACCAATCAGACCTCTTTAAAAGAATGTGTCAGACCTCGCTACACTTTTTACCTCACTAAGGTAAACATTTCTGTCCTCTAGCCATGAAAAATATACTCCCCCCCCCCCCCCGAATATACATACGCATGTTGTATGACAGTTTGATTGTTTGCAGATGATGCGGTGTTATTGATCTCAGCACCTTTGTGGGAGGATGATCTTTAACGATCTCCGAGCAGCACAGATCAATGATCCAGGCTGTTTCGCATTGCTAGCCGTCAATAGGGAGATGCTCGTCAAAGAATACATATCCACAGTAATGGTGCGTGTGTAATATATTTACATTTTAGTTTCATGAACTTTCAGTTTTCCAGAAAGAACTAAATTTGAGTAACTGTTCAGCTGAGCGTCGGCTGCTCATCCCCCCAGACAGTGATTGACTTATTGTGGCTTAGCAGCTGTAACTAGACACGCCGCCGGCTTTAGTGGAGCCATTCTGGGCATTTAAAGAGTTTTTACATCTAGTTTTACATTTGTTTTTAACTTTTTGCTTAAGGGAGGGTAGCCTGACTGAGAGCAGGGCAGCAGGAGGGGAGGGTCTTTTTATTTTATTTTTATTCCAGCCTTTTCCTTAGCGAGATTTATTACATCTTATAAAAGAGATCAAACAGTTAGATCAAAAAAGTGCAGCTTTCATGTGGGCCGCGGTTCAGAAAGGTGAACTTTACATGCAGGGGATCGTCTCTACGTTGCAGTTTTGGTTTGACTTTTTATATTTCTCATACAATCAAAGATGAAAAACACAATACAGAAGGATCTTATTAGTTATTGGCGAGTGAACGTCTCCTGTAAAAAAAACAACAGTTTGAAAGGCAAAGAGAAAGTAAGAGGTTAGAGTCCGTTTCAGTGGGTGGGATCACACAAAGCAGTTACTGCACTTTAAAAAAAACAAGCTGCTTAACACTACTATGGTTCATTAGGGGAAAGGTTGCATTATTTAAGGGCACTTAAACATCGGAGGCCAGAAAATACCAAAGAATAAAGTAAACTTCTTGAATGACCAGGTGGAGAAAACAGCACACAGGAGTCATTTTCCCCCGTTTTCATTCCAACATAAAAAAAGAAGCAAACTGCTGGTGTAAGTGCTTTTCTCCGCGGCCTGACAGGACTCCCGGACTCATAATGAAACTAATGCAGCAGTGGGGTTTGTCGGATTCACACCCTCCACGTAATCACCTGCCGTGCTCCGGAGAGTCCTGGAGCAAGTCGCTAATCTCCGAACATTCCCTCCAAAAAAAAAAACGCTGCCCCGTCGCTGAACCTGACCTCCGACCCCGATACGAGTCCCTCGGAGGGATCGCGAGCATATTTCATTATCACAAGAGTCTCGGGAATGGGAGTGAATTACCGCCCGAGAGCGTATGCTGGTGCAGGATGAAAGTGTGTGTGTGGGTGTGTGTGTGTGTGTGTGTGTGTGGGTGTGTGTGGGTGTGTGTGTGTGTGTGTGTGTGTGTGTGTGTGTGTGTGATCACCTGGTATAAAATTGGAGTCCGGGGAGCACGGCCGGTTCTCGCTGTTGTTGCCCGTGCACTGGTTGCCGGTGGGAAACAGGACGTCACAGTGGCGGACGCGCATCTGGGCGCCGTTGGAGTCGCAGTGGGACCACTCGGACCAGCTGGACCAGCTCTCTGGGACACGGAGACCAGCTGCATTTAAGTCATGCACGAGGCGAAGAAAACAACCAGCTGTGTGTGTGTGTGTGTGTGTTTGTGTACCTGGGCAGGATTGCGTGTTACACAGGGCCTCCTCCGTGTGCAGGCCCAGGCAGATGTCGCCTCCGTAGGCCGGCGGGGGGTTGCTGCAGGTGCGAGTCCTCATGTAGTGCCCCCCTCCGCACGTCACCGAGCACTTGGACCACGAAGACCAGCAAGACCAGCTGCCGTCCTCTAGAAACCCAACACATCAGCGTACACTTTATGTTAATGCTTAAAAACAACACATAATACATAAAGACTACGATGCTAGCGGTAGCTTTCACTTGTTGTCATAGCAACGGCAAACATCCAGTGGTCGTGGAACCAAGCAACTTGTTTATATCGGCTGTATATATTTATTAAGTGGCAATCACTACATTTGACAGTTGTTTTCTAGAAGAATATATTCCTGAAAATGTGTCCTTCCCGGCGTCTTCTAGATTTTGGTTCCAGGTCATTTGAAAAGACAATTTCCTCTGAGCATCGAGCGATTGGAAGTCATTCCACGCCATTTCAAACAGCGATGCGTGACGCAGAAATATGAAGCAATTTAGAAATGTGTGTGTGTGTGTGTGTGTGTTTTGAAATAACAGGAAGTGTGCTTCATCCAGCTGCTATGCCTGACCCCGAACTCCACCATCTCTCCTCTGATTAATAAAGATAAATGAAGCATCACAATCTGCCGCCGTCGCTGTCGTTGTTGTTGTTCCCTCTCTTTTGTGCCGCGCCAAAGCGGCAAATTCACGATGGCGTCGGCGCACAAAAGACGACGGAAATAAATCAGCTGAAAAGCGAGGGAAATTAAAAGAGGAGAGAAAAACAGAATTATTTGGCCGTGAATCACAAAAAGAGGCCGATCGCGTCGATAAAAGCTCGCTCCATTGTGGCGGGGAGATATCACCTCCTCGCAACCACTTGAGACTTCCTTCTAAAGAGCCGTTGATGGCGGCGCGGCGGTAATTGAAGTTGCCGATGCCTCCTTTTATTTTTGTCATCTTGGTTTGTAATTTCTCCACCGCAGAGCGACGCGGCGAGTCGATACCTCCTCGATGACGGATCGTCTCATCTCGCACGCAAGAAAAAAACACGGATTCATTTATTTCCAATTCAGACGGATGGCGAACAACAAGCTTTCAAAAAAACACTGGATTAGCCACAAGGAGGGTCTGCCTCAAAATAATACCTCACTTTTTTTGGGGGGGCAGATATATGCATTAGTGGTTCCTCAGGCTGGGTTAGGTCTGATCCTTTGGGGGTCAGGACTCTGGAGGGTAGACCAAACCTACGTGATGGACTACGTGTATTAGCATATCGATGCAAGGCGGGAAATCAAAGCACATTAGCGTTAGCCAAAAGGGGCGGAGCCTCTCCCGAACAAAGCAGATCTAATGTGGGTTCCAAAGTCTTCTTTAGAGCTTTGCAGCCGAGTTTTTCGTGACTTTCTCCGACTTGCTCTACGATGATTTTTTTTCCCTGTGACTTTTTCCGACTTTGACTTACTACGACACGTTTATGGCGTTAGCAGCCGCTAACGCTAACGGCGCCGGGGGCTGGTTTGGCGTGCCCTTTCAGAGGATGAATGAAGCGGGCTGTAAAAACAGCATCGATGGACGTGCACTCTGTCGGCCGCTGCAGCAGTTATGAAGACAGATCGCGGCTGCTGAAGATGACACCTGGAGATACCTAAGACCCCCCCCTCTCCTACTCCAGGGGGTTTGATTAATAATCACCCGAGACAACATTCCTGCTTGTCTGCTTGGTGCAGGACACCAGGTGTGACTTTATGCCAAACTAAGCACTGGATTTCCATTTAGACAGCTTACTTCCCCCCTTGTCAGACGCCGTATTCTTTTAATTATAAAGCTTCCTCTCTCCGAGTGTTGAGAATGCATTGTCTCTGGGCTTTTTTTCCCTCCACAACAGCATAAGGCCTCCCCATAGCCGGCAGCATAATTACCCCTGCAATGTAATTACATACTGGATCGCCACGGGGATTGTCTCTTCGATTCCTCGGTGGAAATTGGAGATCTTCGTCGCGCCTCTCATCTGCGACGGATTTCTTTTGTGGTTTCCTGGTGATTTGCAGTCATTTTGTCACACTTACCCTTTTATCCATGATTCAGGGGAGGAAACATGGATTCGGTGTGGAGGAGTGTGTGTTTATCTGTGAGCCGGCTTTGCAAATACTCTTATCTTGTGTCCTCTGCTTGGTGTTTTGGGACAGTGTAAGTCCTGGAATATATGTTTTATCTCACCTGGACAAGGAGTGATGTTGCACTCCTGAAACTCCTGCGCCGCCCCCAGGCAGGTCTGGCCTCCGTACCGGGGCTCCGGGCTGCTGCAGGTCCTCTTGCGGCTGCGGATCCCCCGGCTGCAGTCCCTGCTGCACTGGGACCAGGAGCTCCAGGAGGACCAGCCGCCGTTCACCGTGTGGCCCGAGATCCTGCCGAGGCGGAGCACCTCTCCTGCGGGGAAACGGGATCACAAGATGAAATGAAGTGGCCGGTACTCGTCTCACATTCCTGCATGTTGGTTTTTGAAGAGAGGTCGGAGAGTCAACAGCAGCTCTTCATAACGTTTACTCCAAAGCTTTTTATAGATAAAACGCTTTAGATCCATTCACGCAAAAAAAAAGGACACCGCATGTTTTTGTGAGTTAATTAAAATGCATACAGTGAAGAGGTTGATGATCTGTTTATTGAATTATATATGAGATTATAGGATACGTCCTTCAGCCCATACAAACACAAACACGGAGGAAGATTAATGGATTCTATATTATTTTTAGCAGCCGTGGTAGTGCAGCTCCACTGGTCTTGGATATTGCACATTCATGGTCCCAAGAGGATGAACCATGACCTTTCCTCCACAGCCACTGTGAGCTTGTGGTTTTGAGCTTGTGGATAGATTCCTTCGGGATTAACTTAAATAACTTTTTACTTTGAATTTTCATCGAGTGCCATGAATCAGGAAAAAAGTCATAATTTGTTTCAATACTTTGGTTTGGGAGGAAACACCAGTGAGATCACATTCCCACCAGTCCCGGGTCACTGAAGTCAGTCAAACTGGACTTAAATGTCAACTTCTGTGAGAATGAGAATGGTGGAGAAGATACATCCAGCACATAGACAGATCCATCGATGCCGCAGTGATGGTGTCAGAAATCAACAGCAGCTGATCTAATCTGTGTACGCTTGTCGGGAACGAGCCGAACATTTGATTCCTAATGAAATATGAAACCGTCATTTTCTGCTAAACTATAATCACGGCGTGCATTCATCATCGCCGTGGCGACGGGACGAGCCAGAGAAAGCTTCTGTCTTTTATTTTTGATTGAAAAGAGTGAACTCATCTCTGCCTGAATGATAATCAACCTGTTGACAACAAACACTGTGCTCTACTCTGTTCCAGGTCGTAGTCTCCCCCCGTGTTTGTGGAAACACGACACATCGTTTCTGGACTGACCTTCCATTTTGGTTTCTATAATCTCTTTGATTCACTTTTTTTTATATCTCTATCTCATCTATTATGCTCACAGCCTCTCTCTTCATCCTCCTCTTCCTCTCTGTCTATCTTTCCCATTAACCTTCCCTCACTCCCCCCCCCCCCCCCCGCTCTGTCCTCCAACATGGCCTCGTTGTTTTGTCGGCGTGCTGATGGCGAGCTCAGCGGCGGCTGCTTTGTATTCTCGAGGAGACGGTGTGTTTACGTGACCCAAAAATCCTCGACCTCTTCATAACTAAGGCCGACCTTGGCGGGGGAGGGGGGGGGGGGGGGGACGCCGGCCCTGGCCCTTCCTGGCATCAAGCTGGCGGTGAGCGTTGACAGGCCCGTCGAGGCTCACGCTCTTTATCGATTCTGAGCAGGCGGCTGCACGGACACCCCCCCCCCACCATGACCCCTAGTCTTTATCAAAGCCCTCCGTAGCCAAAGAGACTGGATGCTGCTCGGTTCTGATGCCAGCGCCTTATAATCATCCCTCTCGTACATGCAAACATACAGGACACACACTTCCATGCACACACACACACACACACACACACACACACACACACACACACACACACACACACACACACACACACACACACACACACAGGTACAAGTGCCCACAGTACAAACACAAGCTCTGGCCTGAGACTGTTAATGCTACTTCACAGGGACCGTCCTCCCATCGCCAAAACAAACAGCGTGGCGCCCTCCCTCTCAAAACAGGCGGCGACTGGACCCATCGATCCACACACACACACACACACACACACACACACACACACACACACACACACACACACACACACACAGCCGGAGAGAATTAATCCTCGCTCTCCCGATGAGCCGGGGGCCCGAGTCCAAAACTGTAAAAAATAAAATAAAAAAGGGGACAACATGGCGTAACATCCAATAGTCCCCCGCTGCCCTGAAACTGGGACATGAAAAGGATTCCTCCCCCCTTCCCTCCCCCCTCCTACCAACCTCACACCACGCTCAAAGGGAAAGACTGTAAACAGACGCATGAACCTCTGTGTGGGTGAAAACACACACATGCAACGCTGTGCAACCGAAGACGTCTGAAGACACTCGGAAACAGGAAGGGAGGACGAGAGACAGACAGGTGGAGAGACAGACAGAGAGATAGGAGGTTTAATACATAATATATACTGTTTATATAATTAATATCAATCAATGTGAATGTTAATATTACTGTTTATTGTGTACTGTCCTCAAATTTGGACAAATTATTTATATTTTGATGCTTTGGCAACATTGTTACCGAAACTTCCATGCCAATAAAACCCCATTGAATTGAATTGAGAGAGAGAGAGAGAAAGCCTGTCCTAGATTCATAACTGCACATTTACTCCCCCATTATCCTCCTCTCCTCCCTCCCTCCCTCCCTCCCTCCCTCCCTCCCTCCCTCTCCTCCTCCACATCAGCAGTGTCTCCTGTGAATATGTGTTTGTACATAAACTCCATAATTATATTTTTGCGTGTCATGTCCTGCTCGCCGCTCGCTCCCCGAGCTGTCCTGAGGTCGGACTCTCGCGGGGGAGCTCATTTCAAGTTTGTGAGGGGGGGGGGGGGGAGGGGTCGCAATTAAAACGGCGACCCTGCAGAGGCATCGGTGCACACGTACGGAAACAAGGGTGTACATGCTAAACCTGGGTATGAGCAGTTCATTTACATGAGGCGAAGCGTGATTAAAAGGCCCAGCATGCACCATAATAATCCTGCTTTTATGCATGAGCTGGAGTTTACATGAAGGATGATAAACTCAAAGAACAATGATTCAACATCAGTCAGCGACCGATCTCCTGATGGTGTCTCCACATCGTCGTCGGATATTGTTCATCTGGTGGGTTCTGCTTCTCTAACGGTGTGATTTCAGCCTCGCCTCGATATCACTTCCAGCATCCGAACGGCAGATTACCCTCGAATGTGTCATCGAGGAGAGTGCTGGAAAACGCACCAAACTGCCACAATAACAGGTGTTTGACGAGAAGATGACAGAGAAAGAAAACAGTCACTGCAGCGGATCTCCTTCCACCTTCAAACTCACCACAAAACCCCAAAACTGGTTGAAGGTTTATTATTATGTGTAAGTTTCCTGAACACAGCTCCTCTTCATTCATCCCTCTTCCAATCACAATCACAGCAGCTGGTCCTGCTGGCAGACTTCATTATCCTCGGTGCAACTCCCACATATTGCAAACAAACATGATTGATTTTTTTTCTACCAAAGGAAACTTGCTTCCATCAAAGATCAGCCGTTCTCCTGAAGCACCACGACGCTGTGAGGCAACGTCCGGTCCGATCGACCAAAGAACGCCGACCAGGAAGTGAAGCGAACGGCAGAGATGACGGATATTTACTGATGTGCTTTTTAGTTAAACGTCTTCCAGAGTTTCTGTGCCGCTCGGTGAAACGGGGATTGTTTCATTGGCAGCGAGGTCTTGAAAGTAATCTGGGCGAGGCCACGGATTAGGCACTCGAAGCATAGGAGACCATATAAGGAGAGGCCGTGTCATCAATGACATCATAGAGAGTAGAGAGAGCAGGTGGGGGTGAGGGACGAGGTGAGAGAGACAGACAGGAGACTGAACAAACCCACCGGCTGTGATCATTTAATATTCTGTGTTTAGGGCTTTTATTGTGAAAGGTAAGAGCAGGAGGGGCGTGCTCGCCGTCCCTCAGCGGCGCCCTGCGTCTGCTCGCCGTCTGCAGCAGAAACTAATCTGTGGCCATGAGAAGGGCGCCGGCCTTCAGCCGCCACATCAAGAACACTGACACGTTCCTCCCGGGGAGTAAAACTAAAAAACGACGGAAATCATCTCCTCCCTCATCGGTGTGTTTCTGATGCAAAATAAGAAAAAAAGGAACGGGTGATCGTGAAGTCTTTTTAAAGCTCGACATCGCCGCCGCCGCATCATAAAACCGGCGGGTGAGTGAACTTGACGTCGTTATGTTGGGGATATTGATGAAATCAGACGGCAGATCTGTTCCAGAGACATATGGCTTCACAGAAATCATCATTTAAATTGTTTTCTGCGACGGCGCCCGGCGGAGACAGAGTGACTAATCGCTGAGTTTTTTTTTTTAGTTGGAGGCTGACTAATGACAGATTGATGGCCGCTTTCAATCCCGGCAACAGAGGGGGGGAGGAGGGGGAGGGAATGGGGCAGGGTTCGGTAATTGACGGTCCCAGAATAGTGAGAGTCCAGTTAGAGCTTAGTGGCGCTAACTACCCGTATCGGCCTTGTCAAGCTTCTGGATTTGTCCTCACACTGAAAGGCTGAAAGACTCCGGCGGCGGGGAGAGTGATGCTGTCGAGATTTTCTTTTTTTACAAAACTAAAAGCACGAAAGCAAAACATCGTGGAAGGAATTCTTTAATCTTACGATAAAACAAAGACTCTGTCCGTCTGCTGCAAAGTGTCACATCCGGTGAATATGAATAAACTCTGAATAAACAAGCGATAACGCCGTGTGAAGCAAAAGGGGGCGGGGCTTCAGGTCTCTGAGCAGAGCTACTATGCGGGTGCATCGGGCCCCCCAAGCTGCAAGTCTTTATTTGGTTATTTTTAACCTATTTTTTAACATGAAAATGCTGCACCTGTTGCATTTATGCCTCATTATTCATACCTTTTATTATTATTATTTACTGTAGGTTTAACTAATTTGAATTTGAGAGAGGTTTTCAAAATAAAAGCTGTTTTTCCTCTTAAAGTGTAACCGATGGATGCATCTCCACGGATCATTTTAAAGATTCGTAGTTTGTTTGACAAAATAGGGGCCCCTAAATTGAATCTTGCACAGGGCCTCCCCAAAAGGCAAGATACGGCTCTGGCTCTGAGGATAAACTAACGTTACAAATCTCTTCTTCAACTGATGACATTAGTTCTGCAGAGCGATCGCAGAAACACGTAATACGATTACGCCAAGATGGAGAATACGCAAACAGACTTCGTTTAAGCCACTTAGCTTTATTAATTATGTTTAAACGCATACGAGACAAACTGCATCGCTGAGTGAAGAGAAAAGTCGCAGAAAAACTGGACGTTTTATAAATTGCAATTATGCAAATGATCAAATGTTGTTTTTTTCCATTCAGGCATGTGGAAAAATAAATAAAAAAGTGCTACGAATGGTTGAAAGAGTAAATCAAGCCGGGCCTCTGAGATGAGAGGGGTCTTTAAATCACGGCAGATCTTCAGTAATTAACTCGTCGCTATCATTAAGCCGTGATCGCTGATATGAAACAAGTCAGTATGTTGTGTGAACGCTTTAATCACATTCATTCCTAAAGCATCTCTGTAATAAAGACAGATAGAGATCTTAATACGAGGGGGGGGGGGGATCTGGTACATGGATTCATGGAGCTGGAGGATTAACTCTCCGTATCTGAGCTCCACAGATGAGTCTTCCAGGTGTTAGTCGGGACCGTCTCGTACACAATCCGATCCGACAAATGTCGACGTCGTCCGATAGCTTTGATGCTCCGAGCCACCGACACGGGGACATTCTGCCCAACAGGAGGGAGATGAAGAAGATTTAACGTGGCAGAAGATTTTTATTGAGTAGCGAAGGGAGGGAGGAGGGGGAGGAGAGGGAGGAGGGGGAGGGAGGGGGGGGGGGGGGAGGACATCGACGGCGAGACGGCAAAAAATAAAAATGGGCTCTCAAAGTTCAGGCATCAGTTTGGAAACAAAAAAGAAGGAGGGGACTGAACGTCATCATGATGGAATCATCGGGTTTAAAACACGATGTTTTTGTTGGGTTTTGCTCGTTTTGTTTACATATGTTTACATATTTCATATACATATTTAAACCTTGCTGAGTTGTTTTATTTTAAGACTACAAATGCAATACATTCATTTATTTTAATGATGCATTTTCTTCGCCGACATTCCCTATTTTTTTTATTCACTTTTACTTTTTTAACGTAATATTTGTGTTTTTTCTATCTAAATCCATCCATCCATCCATCCATCCATCCATCCATCATCCATCCATCCATCCATCCATCCATCCATCCATCCATCCATCCATCATCCATCCATCCATCCATCCATCATCCATCCATCATCCATCCATCCATCATCCATCCATCCATCCATCCATCCATCCATCCATCCATCCATCCATCCATCATCCATCCATCCATCCATCCATCCATCATCCATCCATCCATCCTCCATCCATCCATCCATCCATCCATCCATCCATCCATCATCCATCCATCCATCCATCCATCCATCATCCATCCATCCATCCATCCATCATCCATCCATCCATCCATCCATCCATCTATCCATCCATCCATCATCCATCCATCCATCCATCCATCATCCATCCATCCATCATCCATCCTGGAAATATCTCCAAACTCTTTGGTTCTTCATCTCCACGTGTTAAATACACTAAACGAGTTATTGTTATAATGTAATGTTATTTATCACCCTTGCTTTTGAATAATTAGTAAAGCAGTTTAATTAGCTTTCGTGTTATGGAACGAGTGATGGATGACAAGTACGTTTTTCTAACGGCAGGAAAAAAAAGCCTCAGCTTCCGTTTGGAGCTCTAATCGTCGTTGAGATTCCGATGAAAAGAAGAAACCTGATTATGGAGTTGAAAAAAAAAAAAAAGGTTTTAATGAAGTGGATTAAAAAATCATGTTTTTTAAATGTTTATTTACGAGGCCACGCTTTGAGGCAACGTGGACCGGCAACATTGCCTGCAGTGATGTAGGTGGAATCTGAAGACCAATATCATCACTAGACGCTGAATGATACCCTCCACTTCATGAAAAGGCTCTTAACGTGAGCTCCTGCCTCACGTACGTCACCTCCTCCATCCTTTAAGGCTGTTACGTCCTGCTACGTGCACCTTTTCTCCCCAAATCGGAGTAATTAACACCGAAGCTAATCAGACGCCGGCTCCTGGTGACAGGCCTCTAATGAAACACACCGAGCCGGTTACTTCCTCCCGCTAATCAGGAACAAGACAGACCCATTAAAGCCCGAGTCTTTGTTCCTCTCCGACGTGTGGCTGTCACTCCTCTTTTTCTCCCTTCGTCTTGTTCCTGCCAGCGCTCATTTAAAAGCCTCCTCTTCAGGAACACGTAAAAAAGAAAATTGTGGAGAGAACGACTTGTGCCAGCCGCCGCCGAGGATCCCCGGAGGGGAAAAGCCTGTGATTAATAATAATAATCAGAAAGGAGGAGGAAGAAGCCCAGTGATAGTGTACATCAGGACTATCCTCTGTGATTAGAGCAGCATGTGGTGTAGGGACGGACCACCCAGAGACTCTTAGGGGGGGTCAGAACAGCCGGTGCAGCACATCTAAAACCTGCTCTTCCCTCTGAGGCAAAGTAAACACACTTTAACTGCTGCAGAAAGCCTCTTTGCTGTGGTTTCTGGGCCACCCCCGCCCCCCCCCCAAAATGGATCCTTCCACTTGCCAACATAAACAAGTTGTCAATTAGCAGGCGGCTTGTAACGGCGGCGTTTAATTCACCAGGGGGGCGTGGCCGGTGGGACGATGGATAAAGTGTTGGTCTTTAACTGAACATCGTTGTGGAACGGCTGATCGGCTTGGTGGATTTGGAAGTTCATTAACGACGCTTTGATCGTCTGATAAAGAGGATCGTAAACATGGAGGGCTGACGGAGACTTCAGCAGGACGGAGAGAGAGGAGGGGGGGAAAGTTTGGAAAAGTTTGACATCTAATGAACAATAGAGAGACACAGAGGGAATGGCTGGAGGCGAGGAGGCCAGTAACTAGCCTGCAGAGACCCAGAAACAGCCAGTTGGAGTGAGATAACAGAAGCACCCAGAGACTAAAGGGGAGAGAGTGAGACAGCTGCAGAGAGCCCATCTGTCTCTCTTCCCGCTCACCGTCGGTGGAGCAGCCGGTGGAGCCGTCGCTGGAGCAGTAGCGCATCTCGATGCGCTGCCGGCCGATCTCCAGCAGGCCGGGGTCGGGCACGCGGGCCTTGCAGGTGTAGCGGAAGCGCTGCTCGTAGTGGCCGCCGTTGTCCGAGATGTTGACGGGGGTCCAGGGGGTCCAGGGGGTGGTCTTCTTCAGGTCCGGGCACGGCAGGGTGTTGCACGACTGGTACTCCTGCAAAGAAAATCATTTAAGAGAGAATTAAAGATGACAAGCCGAAGACAGGAGATGCACGGCGTGTTATATCCCGAGCAGAATAACAGACGGGACAAAGGATGCTTCTTTTAATTCTCAGCGGTGACTAATATGGAATTAAAGGGCTTATTCTAGGAGGAAGTAAACAGCTTTCATCGTCAGTCATCCTTAAAAGGCCTTCTGATTCCTGGTTAACTGTACTGTGTTACAGATCTGTATGTGTCATCTGTACGACGGCGTATTCGGGTCGCTGTAGGGAGAAAAAAAACTAATAAACTCGCAAATTTGCCACTTTTTTTCTCTGATTATTCCCCCCTCTCTCTCTCTCGAATCCCCCTCATTCGTTTCATTCATAAACAAACAGGACTTAATGCAGTAACGTAGTAGAAGTAGATATATAACTATATATATCTTCTTCTATATCTTCTACTTCAACAACAAAACTTTTTATTTTGGCCCTCGTGGCTGAAAGGAAAATATCCTGCCGGTTGCTCTATTTGATTATAGGTGAGTGTAATATCGGGCTCTTTTGTGCCCCGGTTAAATAAATAAGGAGGGGGACGGGGGGAGATGACAGGGCAAGAAGGGAAGGTGAGACGGCTGCCGTTTCCCCTCTGCTTGTTTATTTATGCTGAATGGGCCTTGAGTGACTGCCAGACCTCGGCAAAATAAGATAAGAGTTCCTTTCTGCAATCCGTCAGCCTGTCACACCGGACCGGCTGACAGGTCAGGAGGAGAGGACCGCGATGCATTATACAGCAACGCAGGACTCCTTCTACCCCCCCACCCCCATCCCTACCACCATCCCCCCCCCACCTCCCCTCTCCTGGTCTCATTCATCTATCCATCATCCATCTTCCCTTTCACACTCTTCATAACTTGCTTTGTGTCAGCTCCCTTTCTCCCTCTCTGTCTCCCCCATCCACCATCATCACCCCCCCAAGACCAACACACACTTTGTCAAGCTCTCTCTCCCCTCTCCCCCTCTCTCTGTCCCCCATCTCTCTCTAGCGTTCTCTCTCCCTCCCCCTTATCTTTCTCCCCCCATCTCTCTCCTCTCTCTCTCGATGTCTCTCTCTCTCCCTGTCTCTCTCTCCCTCCCCCCTCTCTCTCTCCCCCATCTCTCCCCCCCCTCCCCTCGGGGGTACCAAGGTTAAAAACACAGGGAGGATTTACATTCTGTTCGGGGGCTCGGTGTGATGAATGAGGGTGTCACCTCCGCCTCACTTCCTGCCTCTCTCTCGCTCTAGCGCAGTAATCATCTCCGCACATTAATATTTAACATCATCACGTATTGCCCCGCCCACAATCAGCCCATGACTGAAAAAGGGAAGCAAAAAAAAAAAAAAGGCAACCTCAGCGTCTCGCCGCCTACGGCGAATAAAAACACGGCACACGGCGTGAAGGAGGAAACGATGTTTGTTGTGTGAGTTGTTGATGGCGGCGGCCAAATACGGTTAATATTTAATGACCCTCGTCTGGGAAGCGTTTCTTCCTCTTCGCTCTCCAAGGATTAGTGTCGATGCAGAAGGACTAAGGAGATAATTACTGGAACCTCGTTCAAGGTCCTGGAAGGTATCTGGACTACAAAACACTTTACATGGACTACAAAACACTTAACATGGACTACAAAACACTTAACATGTTTGATGAAATGTGTTGATTTAGGATAAATCTATTTTTCGAGAGGCGGTCCCCAACATATAACACCATCACTACATATATAGAAATGACTAAAAACTAAATAATAATAATACATTTGAAAACAGCAATTGAAATAAATAAATAAATATTGCTTTTTTGTGTTGCAAGTGGATACTTCCTCTTCAGGCCTCTAAATAATAATAATAATAATAATAAAGCAATGTTGCAATGGTGAGAATATGACCTAATGCCATGAAGATCTGGTGCCCCACATATCAGAAGCACCTGGGGGGTCCACGATATGAAAACACAAACGTCTGTTTCATCCAATAACAAACGCTGAAGGACAGCCGACGGCTTATTGTCTCTTTTCCTGCAATAATAAAAGCGTCTCGTCATCGCGGGTGAATACGAAATCTGGCGTGATAACAAAAACAACAACCGTCCCCTTTGCTTTTTTTTTAAGACATGTTTTGAATAATGCATTAAAACGGACCCACGGATGTGAAATAAACATCAGTATAGCTCTGCACATAAAAACCACAGAAACACACAAATAAAATAACTCCATTAAAACTGAGCCGGAGCAGTGAAGCGGTCACGTTACACGTATATATATATATATATTACATGTAAATACGCCTCGGAAACCACGCTGTCATTAAACTTTCATTCACTGTTCACTGGCAAAAAAAATGAGCTATTTAAACGTTTCATCGCATTCTTTCCAGAGGTAATAAAAGTAATAAAACAAACAAAACAACAAACATTTCCCGTACTCTTCACTCCGCCTCGCTTCGCGTTTCAATTTCAAAAAGAAATTAACCGGAAAGTGAAAAACACGAGCTGGAAAAAAGCAATCAGATGTGACAATTGGATTCAATTAGCCTGCTGCTTTTGTTCGACTCTCACACCCGTGCGCCCCCTGCAGGCGAGAGCGGGGATAGCAGCGGTTTTTAATGAAGTGCAACACCTTTAATAAAAAACCCAAAATGGGAGCTGGAATAAGTAATGTGGTTCTGGCTGCAGCTCCGGAGAGAGGACGGCCGTTAGCATTTTACCGCCTCACACAAACAAGCCGCCTGATTGGTCGGCGTGGAAGTGTGTGTGTGTGTGCAAAGGTGTCGAAGCAGGACTAAAGAGTGAAAGTTTGACTTTTCTGGCACTTTGGCAGTGATGTGTGTGTGTGTGTGTTTGTGTGTGTGTGTGTTTGTGTGATGGGGGGGGTGTTTATAAGTTTATGCATGGCTGAGTTATGGATTCAGGCGGCTCCTATCTCATTCCAGTCTCCATCCACAGACCTTTCTGCTTTATTTTGTATGTTTTTTAAGGTGTTATAGGCTGAGGGGAAAGAAGTTGAGTGTGTGTGTGTGTGTGTGTGTGTGTGTGTGTGTGTGTGAGTGTGTGTGTGTGTGTGTGTGTGTGTGAGAGAGAGAGAGAGAGTGTGTCATAATAGTGTCTGAGTGCCAGGGAAAGTATAAGCCTTCGGCCTCTCTCCTTTTTTTTTATATTGAAAAATGTATGAATGTGGAGTGGAGGGCGAACTACATTGTATATATTTACATCTGTGTGTGTGTGTGTGTGTGTGTGTGTGTGTGTGAGTGTGTGTGTGTGTCTGTGTGTGTGTCTGTGTGTGAGTGTGTGTGTGTGAGTGAGTGTGTGTGTGTGTGTCTGTGTGTGTGTGAGTGTGTGTGTGTGTGTGTCTGTGTGTGTGTGTGTGAGTGTGAGTGTGTGTGTGTGTGTGTGAGTGTGTGTGTGTGTGTGTGTGAGTGTGTGTGGGAACAAAAGGCTCTCTGTGGTGTCTGGCCAGCGGTGGGAGGTGAATAATAAAGTGCCTCTCCAGCCTCCGACCATCATTACACTCATTATCCATATTATTGGACCGGGCGGGCGGGCGGGCGAGAGAGAGAGAGAGAGAGAGAGAGAGAGAGAGAGAGAGGTGTGTATATAGGATTAGCTTGTAAGCTAATGTCTAAGTGAGTGGTCCTGATGTGAGATAGCAGAGTGACTAATCCTCCACGTTCAAGTTAGAGCAAGACCAACCACACCAACGTCAAGCTCTCTCTCTCTCTCTCTCTCTCTCTCTCTCTCTCTCTCTCTCTCTCTCTCTCTCTCTCTCTCTCTCTCTCTCCCTCTCTCTCCCCCATCTCTCTCTCTCTCTCCGTCTCCCAGTCTGACTCCATAATGAAGTCGGCCAGCAGCAGCAGGTCTCCAGGTTTCACACCAGTGGACACACACTGACACACAGATAGACAGACAGACAGAGAGACGCACACACGCACGCACACACACACACACACACACACACACACACACTCACAGACACACACACACACACACACACACACACTCACAGACACACACACACACACAGACACACACACACACACACACACTCACACAGACACACACACACACACACACTCAGACACACACACACACACACACACACACACACACACACACACACACACACACACACACACACACACACACACACACACACTGGGTGCTTAACTTCCATTCTGGCAGTCTGCTGGCCGACTGGCAGGTAAATAGAAGAAGCTCTGGGTGTCATTAAGCAGCTCTGTGTGCTCCGGCGGCGCTGCACGGCCTCCTGTTTGACTTATTTAACTCCGAGACGCAGAGTCAAGACTGAGAATAATGGCCTTTAAAAAAATGGATTCCTTGCATGGGAGAGATATTTGATGTGCTCGACTGTAGAAGGAAGGAAATCTTCTTAAAAAGCCGTTCAATTCACAGCGGGAGAGATGAGAACGCCACGATTAACGTGTAAATGCTCTCCGGAGACGTTGAAAGTCATGTGACACCATGAATTCATGCAAAAAGAAGCTTGTTATCAGCGTTTCATTATTTAAAGAGCAAAAACTACAGAACTCTCACACAACTCATTATCTTGCATTCTTCTAAACCCTCACTGTTTAAAACACTTGTAGTGTAACGGCGGTGAAGTGTTCCTTACGCTGATCACAATCAACCCCCCCTCCCTCCCCCCTCCTCTTGATGAAAGTAGTCTGAAATTGGCTGTGGGAGGAAATAACACCAGGAGCGTACCACTCCTGGTCCGGATGAGCAAGCTCAGCGCCGGAGGAGCTTTTTCTCGTTAAACACAGCAGGAATTACTTGCTGATTTAGCTCTGAATTTTTTAAATCAAACTCGATGATTCATTGCCTTGTTATCGGGAGGAAATGCATCCTATAATAACGTTTTTTTGGGGTGAAGGCAGGCGGAGGGAACGCCACATAGAGTTTGATGGAGGTTTATGACAGTAATATTAATTTCATGTTTTTTATCTTAAGGTTTCCCCCTTAAGTCAAAGTTTAATACTGGAGTAAATTTGCAAGTTAATTGTACCGGTACGTACATTTATGGTTCTAATGAATCCTCCCAACGTGTGACAACGCCTCGTTAAGGTCCTTAGGGTGACGATGTTGATGCTTATTGTTGCTTTTATTCATATAAGGACAAACTGTCATCCTGTGGCTGTTTATTGATCAGGTGGTTGGGCTAAGATGTCAGTGGTAGCGTTCCGTTGTTGTCATAGCAACGGCAAACATCCTGTGTTTGTATCGGCTATGACAAGTTGCAAATTTGCTGAGAATATTGCCCCCTCTCTGTCGTTGTAATACTTCATACTACGTTATTCTTCACCAAAGTGCTGAAAAACATCCGCTTCGATCATGGAGGTTGAAGTTTCTCTCTCTATTTCTACTAAAACAAAGAGGAAACCTTGTCCTCCCGGCTGGTTACTAAAGAGACGGCAGCATCGTGAATAACACAACTGAGTGGATATCTTTTCCTTCTATTCCTCTATTATGCTCTTGAACAAGGCGTCCTTATTGATCGCCTCCTCGAGCTTCTATACAGCACAAAAGCATGCTGGGATGATCATCATCAAACAAGCTCTTTCACAGGATGAATGTCTTCCTGTTAGCAGCACTTCACGTTACCAACTTACTAAATGTAATATTAAGAACCTCTGATTAATGACTCACGGCTTCATTGTTTGATTTCTCCAAGGTTGAGTGTCTGAGCACACTGTTTCAGTGAAGTACTCCACCGCCGGGCCACCAGAGCCCTCCGCTTGTTTATTTCCAGCCCAGATATCGCCCGACTCCTCTGGGGACTCAAACCCCCGGAATGCAGATACAGTGAAACGAGAGAGACGGAGCAGCGCGGCAACGGGCCGCTGGCTCAGACTGATGAAGTTGCAGTCATGTGGCCTTTTGCATCAGCAGAAATAAAAAAATAAAAAATAAAAGCCAACCCCTCCAGGACTAAGTACTTCCATGATGATAAGACTGCCGAGGCTTTACGTCAACGGGGGCAAAGGGAGGGCAGTTCAGGGAGTTTGTTCTTTTAATCGTGCGTGTAGCAACATTTTTTAGTGAATTAGCTGCACCGTGAATAAAAAAGGCTTTTGTCTAGAAAAGACAGTGTCCTTGACCTGAATCCCTGCTAGCTCCACTCAGTGTGTGACTCTGTTGTAGAAGCATCAATAGAGACATACAAATCTAACTAAATAGATTTCTTTTCTTACAGTCCATCTTTGATCCTTTTTCAAAAATAATAAAAAGTTTCTTGAAAACTCTCTGTAAAGAAAAGCAGATGTTAGCCCGTCGCTGTCGATTCATGTCTGGCAAACACCGGCTGCTGATGCCGAGGTGGTTACCGTGGCGACCTCATCCTGACAAGTAAACATGAACCACCACGTCCGAGACGTCTCGGTGGGGTGTCCGGTCTGAAGAAGCAGCACGTGTGTGATGACAGAAGCTGCAACCTCTGTGTGTGTGTGTGTGTGTGTGTGTGTGTGTGTGTGTGTCTGTGTGTGTGTGTGTGTGTGTGTGTGTGTGTGATTAGGAGTGCTGGTCTCCTTCTGTTTAATTAAACATGGAGATTTCCGGGGGATGAAGAACGCAGACAGATGGCTCATAAAAAAACATCCATCATGTTTTTGTGGGGGGTTCGTGGTCCTCGAAGACACAAAAAGATCTTAAGAAGAAGGAAAAAGTATGACGGCGTTTTAAAGCCACCGTAAAAAGAGAAGGGGGGCAATATTCGGAGAAAAAAAGTCGCAAATTTGCCACTTTATAAATATATATCGCCGATATGAACAAGTTTCTTGGTTCCACTAACATCGGGTGTTTGCCGTTGCTATGACAACAAATGAAAGTTACCGCTAGCATCTTAGCCTAACCGCCCCGATCAATAAACATAAGATGACAATTTAGCCTCACATAAATGAACTGGCAATATAAACTGGTAAATGTGCCACTTTTCTCGGCCCCGTGTTTTTTTTTCTTCCCTACAGTAATTCTGATTCGCCGCCGTAAAAAAGACACAAATGTATAAAACTGAGGGGCTTTAACGGCACTGAAGCAACTATTAACCGTGGACAGCTGTGCGTTTATGCACCTTCAGAGTTGTAAATGTACCTTTTGATCTGAGTAAATGTGCACGTGCAGTAAGCCAATAATACGAGTTCGCCAAGCTGTCCGAATAACGTCCTCCTCCGGGGGGGAAGAGACGTTAATTCTGAAAATTCTGAAAAAACGTCCTCCTGTAATCAGTAGAAAACTCTCCCCTCAACACAGACTCCAATAAATACATAAAACAATACCTCAAAGGTCTCCAAAACATCAAAAAACCCCAGCCAGTCAAAGAAAGGCTTTTCCCTTTCTGTGACGCAATGACGAGGTGCCGAGAATCCCCCCCCCACGAGTTTCCTTCCAGGAATGCCGCTGCATTCCCAGCATGCCCCTGTGCACGCATGGACGCAGTGGGACAGCTGCCTGTCTGAGGGGAGAGTGTGTGTACGTGAGACTTACATGAGACTTAATGGGACTTAATGGGAGATCAGTGTATTCATTTGAATGTTCCGCAGCCACTAATGCATCATGGGTAATTAACACAACGGGGCCATTAGGGATATCTGTGATTTTGAGCTAAATATTATGTGGTTTCTGGATGCAAATTCAGCGTTTGGGAGATTTAAAAAAAGAAAACATTTATTTGACGTACATTCAGATTTTGAAAAAGTTCATATTATTATAAATCTAAAACCAGGATATCTGTTGTTTTCCCCGTAAACTATCCAAAGCTCAAATGTTTCTGCACCACAATTGGTTTGGAAAGGCTTTCATAAGGAAGTCAAACAATAACGACGTGCATCCACGAGACCCTGACCCACATTCTCTAATCCACCTCCAAGCGGGACACCAGAGGCTACAGCTATCATGTTCATTCTCACTTATTTTTACCAGGGAATGTGTGTGTGTGTGTGTGTGTGTGTGTGTGTGTGTGTGTGTGTGAAAATAGCACATCACATAATTCTGTAAAGGAGAACGCTCATATTTCAACACTTACTTGCATCATCTGTGCTTGTGGAGGAAAGCTTTGTGGCACAAAAAATAAGCCTATTCATATGTGGAGTGATTACTGTGTGTGTGTGTGTGTGTGTGTGTGTGTGTGTGTGTGTGTGGTGTTAAATATGTTGGTCATAAATCTGATGGCTGCCAACGCCGCCGTATAAATATAGCCGTTGGGGGATAACTGTCGTGTTAAATGTGCCAATTTCATCACGATTCAGGCGGAGTTTCAGGAAAACGGCGGCCGTGACGTACCTGACCGCAGCCGGGACAGTCGTTGCCGTTCTCGCAGGTCCTGCGTCGTGATTGGATGCCTCCGCCGCAGGGCACTGGGCAGCGTTCCCATGCCGACCAGGCCGACCAGTAGATGTGCGGCGGGCAGGGCAGGTGTTCGTTACAGTACCTGGAGGCGGAGCAAAGGGAGGTGTCAGCAGGTAAATGTATTCCAGAAGATGAATCAGGAACTCTTTATTTATCTTGATCCCTTATTATGAAAATAATTATGAATGAAGGTTTAATTTTGAAAATATGAGTAATACAAAAGAAAACTATTAAAGTTAGCATACACTTATTTAATCCTACCCCGAATACACTACTCAGTAATTATAATTACACTTTCATGAGTTCATATTTCCAACAATATCATTAGTGCATCATTACTACTCAGGGTTCCTTTTCCAAAGTCAAATTCAAGCACTTTTCCAGGTGCATTTCCATGCTTTTCCAGCCCCTTCCAGCTGTGGTAAACTCCATCTTTGTATCAATCCAATGGTCAGTATTCAGTCTACTTATTATGTCACTTGTTCATCACATTAAATGAGATGTTATTGTCCTCTAAACAACCAACATGATGTTTGGAGACAGCTTTTTACAGAAGGACCACAAATGAAAGGAAAACTAATTCCACTAACAGATCCACAGAAATATAATCACCAACTATTTTCATCATCTGTTCATCATCAAAAGTCATTTTTCATAAAGAAATGTCACAAAATGCTGTTTTCAGTCCCTCAAATATGGAGATCTTCTTTTCTCTGTTCTATCATAGATGTCATCACATACAACACACATTTCAAGACCTTTTCAAACTCATGTAAGTGGATTATGTGTGACGGTTGTTTGGAAGAGGAACAGCTACTTTCTCCTGCAGGACACTGGAATTATACACGTGAAGGACGTTTGGAAACCCTCGCCACTGAAATGTGAAAATAGCTACAAAGAGATTCGCACCACAAGACAAGAGGATGTCTGAAAAAAGGCACACAAACATCGCTTTAAGAAAAAAGAAAAGAGCAAATCTCTCTGATGTGGCGTCGGTGACAGAGGACACGTCGTTCTGTGAAAACCGGAACATGTGATTGGATGTTGCCACCAGCGACGGCTCGGCGGTGGATCTCCTGGTGCCGTAACGACCACCGTTGCATAAAAGCACAGTATGGAGAATCTTAATGTGCTTTTTTTTTTTGCATAATTCATTGATATGAGCCAGTAAAAAAAAATCATCCACTAATTACCTCGTTTTACAAGACAGGATTACGAGGAAAACTAAAATACTTAATTACTCAAATCCTCGTTATACAATAACGACAGACGATTGCCAGCCTTATTAGTAGCGCATACCATTTATTTTTATAACTTTTTTTTGACGCATACTATAAAATGTGCACTTTATTGCTATTCAGTTGTGTTTTTGGGAACATGAGTGTCTTGTTGAAGAGGACAAAAAGTCTTGTTGTGGTAAAAACAGCTTTTACTTTACACCCCAAGAGGCTTCCATTGTGCTGCTTTCCCAAATACTCTGCTGCTGTTGGTGGCAAGTCACACAAAAATAAGCTACATTCTGTATTCTCTACACTATATTATATATATATTTACTATATCGTTGTAAAAAGATCCCGAGAGCAGTTTGTTCTCTTTCCATTTTCTCTAATCTGTACGCTTGTAGTGGGATGATACAGTGGGGGGTTTACACACTCAAACACACACACACACACACACACACACACACACACACACACACACACACACACACACACACACACACACACACTCACACACACACACACACACACACACACATACACACACACACACATAAAGGCTTGTGTGCAGACCCCAAATACCCAAGGATGGATACTATGAAGCAGTTTTACAGCTTCAAAATCATCATCGTCGTACAAACTTCAATCATTCTAAACCAGAGATCTTCAAAAGGGGGTCCGGGACCCCTAGAGGGTCCACAGAGTTACTGCAGGGGGGGTCCCTGAAATGATTTGATCCCAAACTGTTCTGTTTGTTTAATATTATGTTGATAAATTGTGATAAAATGGAATTAAAATATGAATCTCTCAACAATTATTATTTTAATGTCTTATCATTGTATCCATCCATCATTACAAAGTACTGTTATACATGGAACTACACATTATTATTGGTTAATAAGGAACATTATATGATATGTAATAGGGGGTCCCTCCACCGGGTCTCTGCTGTAGACCAATCACAGTGTCCAGTCTCCAGACAGCAGAAGGGACTGAAGGCTCCTAATGACTGGCTGAGTAAGCAGTGAGGATGATGTCCGAGGGAAAAACGGGCAGAAGGTTCATAAACGCGCCGACATTAACCGACCAGATTTGAGCCCACGGGCGCCGTCGTTTCCACAACATTTGGAGTTTATCTTTTTCTTTGGTTTTCCAAACGCGCTGCCATGCTGCAACTAACAATCAGAGCCAAAACTAACGGGAAGCCGGCCGGCTGGAGAAAAAAAAGAAGAAAAAGGTGAGAGAAATGTTCTATAAATATGAGCTCACACACCCTATATACATGTTCTAACACGACTCGGATCCAAACACGAGAAGAACAAAGTGAGCAGCGGCTCACACCTCTGAGCTCGTCAGCCACGAAAAGAAAAGCACTTCCACGGCTTTTAAAAGAGACGCTCGGCGTGATAGAGTGCCACTTCCTGTTTCCTGGAAGCTCCTACAGAAACATGGTGGTGTTTTTGGGATATTCAATGATACGTTTCACCCAGTTTTTTTGTAGCTTTCACTTGTTGTCATAGCAGCAGCAAACATCCGGAACTAAGCAACCTGTTAATATATCGGCTATATAAATATATAAACTCGCAAATTTGTGACTTTTTTCTTCCAAATATTGCCCCCTCTCTCGGCTCCGTTACCTTTCCTACAGTGGCCCAAATACGCCGACGTAGATACCTGACACACCTATAAATGCTCAAATACACACACACACACACACACACACACACACACACACACACACACACACACACACACACACACACACACACACACACACACACACACACACACACACACTTGTCTAGTCTCCACATCTTATCCCTTTCTCCCTCAGGCAGACTCCAACTGACAAAGCATAATTCATCTGTTAACACATTTTCTCTATTGCTCTGCCTTACTGTCCATAAGCCTGTCTCTCTCTCTCTCTCTCTCTCTCTCTTTCACACACACACACACACCTCAATCCTCCAATGATCCGTCTGCAGCCCTCACAGCTGGCCTCTAACTGGCCTAAGGTGTTTTAAATAGCTGAACAGAGCGAGCACTAAGAGCAGGATGGGGAGATGAAACAAAGCAGATTAAAGCCCGGAGAAGGAAAGAAAAGTGAGAGGGAGGGGGGGGGGGGGGGGGGGGGGGTGGTCTTTAAGTGCCAGCCAGCGTTTTCTTCCCAACGTGGTTTCGTGAATAACTGGGCTGTGGCCGTTTCTCCATATATTTCCCTTCAGAGCTCCCGGTGGAGCGGCCCTCGAGGGGAAAACGGCTCCACCAGGAGGAGGTTTGGGTGAGAAAAAGAGAAAAAGTGGGAGGTTAGAGAGAGGAAATGAAAAAGAAAGTGCAAAGAAAGAGAAAAGAAGCAAAAAAAGAAAAACGAGGATGTAATATAAGGTTCATCCTTGAAGGCTGTATCCAATTACTCCTCCATCACAATGCCGTTTCTGTTGCCGTGGTAACGGTTGGTAACAATTTTCTCCTTCTTTTGCTTTCCTCCCCTGTAACCTGTGAACTGTATTTCTTTGCACTTTTTTCAGCTTCCACGTCCATTACGAGTCTTCATGAGGATGAAATAATCTGTAAAGACGCCATCGTCTAATGTTCAAACACAAAGCTGTCAGCTTTCTCCTCTGTCGGTGTTTTTGATTTGGAGAAACAATGAAATGGAAGTTTGAGATGACAGAGAACAAATTGAGAGATTAATGAAACTGTATGAATATGTATTTATTCTGACTCGTTCCACCTGGCGCTGCTTTGTGATCCTTTACTCTCTCCTTGAAAGATTTGTTTTGTCTCCGGCCGAGAACAGGTTGCTTAGAAACCACAGACAAACACATCTTTATGAAAAAAAAAGAAAACGGTGATTATTTCTACGGCAAAGCCTCCAAAGCTTCAAAACGTCGCCTGGGCTTCTGTGTGCGTGTGAAAGCCAGATAATTACCCGAGCACAGGCCTATCCCACTCATCCCTTAATTGGCTGTCAGAAAGTTGGACAGATGTGAGCAGAGGAAAGAAAAAAAAAAGAGAAATCATGCTTCCTAACTGATAGATAATAGCTTTCTTCTCTTGTGTTTTTATTATCGTGCACAGAAATACAACACTTATGTACGCTGTTTGTTTGCTTTAACCAGTGCATGTGAATGTATGTGTGTGTGTCTGTGTGTGTGAGTCTTACCTCTCTTCCCGGTTCTGGCCCACGCACACGCGGCCGCCGTGGCGAGGCGTCGGGTTGCTGCAGGAGCGCTGGCGGACCTGGAAGCCGATGCCGCAGCTGGTGCTGCAGGGCGACCAGGAAGTCCAGGGAGTCCACGCGCCGTTCCTATGGAAACGCACAGAGCGACATCATCGGTCTGAGCTGCTGATGGAGAGGTGATGGTTTGGAAGCCAAGGGGGTTTTCAAACAGCTGCATTTATCGACCTCTAGTCATTGAATGTGGGCTCTGGTGACTTCCTACGACGGCGGTTTAAAGCCACTGTATAAAAAAACAAACGGAGCCAAGAGAGGGGGCAATATGCCGAGGAAAAATGGGGCAAATTGTCATCTTTTGGGTGTTTATTGAGCTAAGATGCTAGTTTTCACTTGTTGTCATAGCAACGGCAAACATCCGTTCTCAGAGGAACCAAGCAACTTCTTTAAATCGGCTAAGACAACAAGTGAAAGCTACCGCTAGCATCTTAGCCCAACAGCCCCAATCAATAAACCAACAATAAGCATCAACATCGTCACCCTAAGGACCTTAACGAGGCGTTGTCACACGTAAGGATGTATTAATTAGAAAAATAAATTAACGTACATTCATAGGACGTTAGCTAGCATAAATGCAGGTTGTTAGCATCTTAAAAAACTCACAAATTCGCCACTTTTTTTCTTTGAATATTGCCCCCCTCTCTTGGCTCTGTTTTTTTTTTTTTTCTGAGATATTTGATGCACAACAGCATCATCTCGGTTAATTTGAAGTCCGAGAAGTGTGAGTGAAAAAACAATCAACACTTAGCTGCATTTGTCAAGTTTAATTGCTATGAGATTTTTTTTTTCTATTTCTGTGACGAACTTTGAAAGAGATGCGCGCACACACACACACACACACACACACACACACACACACACACACACACACACACACACACACACACTGCCAAAAACAGTGATTTCGGATGGAGCAGGTGTGAGGATGCAGAGAATTAATTATCACGTTTCCAGATAGAAATCCATATTCATGGACTGTTGACAGACAGATGGAGGATTTGTTTTTAAAGCTGTATAACCTGGAGCAGTTGGCGACCTCCACACTGATCCCGTAGCAGTGCTGGCCTCCGCACTGGGGGGCGGGGCTATCGCAGGCTCTCGTCCGGCACAGGCAGGACCCGGCGCTTCCCCCGTCACTGTGGCTGCAGGTGGACCAGCCCGACCAGGCGCCGAAGCCGCCGTCCACCGTCACGTTACGGATCTGAACGGGGAAAAACAACGACATTTTGAGAGAAAATGTCTTTTCTCAGAAACGGGTCGCCTTCAGGGACGTGGAAACGCAGCCCGCAGCTACAAACACAAATCAATTTTACGCAAATTAGATGCAAAAAATACACCGCATGATATCAACCGCAGCACATCCAAAAATTGCAGCCGAAATGGATGGATATATGAAAATTGTCTCAGGGTGTGATGATATTCCATAATAGAAAAGTAGAGCTGCGAATGGACACATTTAAGGGACAGAAATACGAGGAAATGAAGAAAAGTGGCGACATAAATATACGCGAAGTGAAACGGAGCGAAAACAGGATATTACATCGTCGCCGGCACACAAGCTGCAAAAAACACCGGAGTGAGATGGAGAGCCGGCGGATGATGCGAGCCGTGTCACGGGGCTACATTTCAGGGTGATTTAAAAATGCAACACTTTGGTACGGGGAAGAAGAGAGCGAGAGGAATAAATGCCGGCCCTGCTGTTGGTAATTGAACTCCAGCGTCGGCCTAAATTGGGCGACGCTCGGCTAAAACAGACATTTGCATCAACGGGCTTCTAGAAAAAGACTTTCAACAATCATTGATGTGTTATTTGCATGCATCTAAATAACTCTTCTCACTGGTGTGAAGAGTAAAAAGAGTGATTTCTGTCATTAAAACAGGGAAAAGAGAAAAGACGATAATGATATGATCATTTCTGAAGGTGGATGAAAAGCTATAAAGGTAAAAAGTCATTTATTTTTCCTTCACAGGCTGAAATTAAACAGCTATACTGTAACATAATGTTCTCAGAGTCGGAGGGTTTGGTTAAAATGACTTTTAGAAGGAAAACATTTACAGAGAAGAAATTAAATTTGACTCAGTTTTTACTTGACTAGACCAGGACTTTATTGAGTGAATAAGTTGCACATCTCTTGTTGCTTACATAACGTTAGAATGAAAAAGCTCCACACTTTTACTTTGCAGGGAGGAAACAGCCACTTTAAACGGACTAAACCAAACGCTAACTGTGATGAAAGACGACTTCTTGTTTTTCCAGGTTTTTTTTTTTACATCCTTGGCGTTGAATTTGGTTGCGGACTATTTTCCCTCCGTTCTGGTCTGGCTTCACGATCCGCCTTATTGTAAAAGCTATTCATCTCCGTCAGAGCACAAAGTGATTACTGCCAACGTTAATTCATGCTTCACTGTGGATCTGGTTAGACCGAGCTTTAAGTGAGTAAATACACATTACCATTACTGGTGTGTTGGCCGAATGAAAATACATTCACACCGGATGTGATCCTTAATCAAACCCTTAGATAGTTTAGGGGCCGTTAAACATAAAGACAGAGAAACAACAGGATGAAACACCCATAAGCACAGCTAAAGCTCGCTAATTAACACATATTGTTTGTCTACGGTGTATAAAATGCTGTTTTTGGGACGTTTTATAGCCAGAATATGTTAATTACTGAGCTTTAAAGGTCCTGCTTGGTGCATTTTTGGTCTGGAGCTGCTTCCACTATTTATGCTAAGCTAAGCTAAGCTTCTCCAGCTTCATATTTACTGCACACAACTGGACGTGATATTAATGTCCTTAAAACTACGTACAATGGGTTAACATGAAAGCACGACTCTGTTTGATGCTTTTGCCTCCGACATTAGAATTGGTTTTGAGCTGCGACAAGTAGTGACTTGGCGGAATTATAATTTGCACGAACGACTGTGTGTGTGCGTGTGTGTGTGTGTGTGTGTGAATGCGGCGGTGGCCAACTTCCTGCCAGAGCTGCGCTGACAGACGCCGCTGGGTGCTGCTCGCCGGCTCCACTGCCAAATCTTCCTCTGAACACGAAGCCACATAAAAGGGCACGAAGGCACAGAGCAACTCTGCGCTGCGGACCGGCTGGAAAATGATGTCTGTGTGAAATGCTAAAAAAAAAATAAAAAAGAAAAGAAAGAAGCAGAGCCATGCTGGAACCTACGACGGCGTATTAGGGCCACGGTCAAAAAACAACAACAAAACGAGGCCAAGAGTTTCTAAAGTGGCGTTTATATGAGGCCCAATTGTCATCTTATGGGTGTTTATTGATTGCTAAGATGCTAGCGGTAGCTTTCACTTGTTGTCATAGCAACGGCAAACATATTAGCGGAACCAAGCAACTTGTTTATATCGGCTATGACAAGGAAGCGCTACCAGCCAATACCATCGTTAAAACCAGCTGATTTCTAATGAACCAGCGAGTCGGAGATTAAAGTCCAGTTCTTCAAGACCCAAGATGATTTTTTTTTTGGTGGCTTGTAAGTTGTGAGCGTTTGGAGAGAGAATACAGGGCAGACTGCAGCTTTCAAACATGAATACCAGAGTATTAAATGTGGAGTGGAGAGAGAGAGAGGGAGCGACCGTCAAGGCTGAGTTGAACTTTTCAAAGCAGTGACGAAAAAAAGAAGAAAAGTAACAAAGCAACGTGAGTACGGATCCGACAAACCAGCCTCGGAGATGTACTCACGGGGCATTTTGAGATGCTCTGCTCCCATTGGCTCATCCGGACGCTCTCCTCCAGCGTGGTGCATTTTTTCAACAGCAGGTCCCAGCCACAGTACGGGTCCCTGGCTCCCACGCAGGCCCTGGAAGGACAATAAAACACGTTTTGACTGATTCATGTGAAGAAAAAAAGATGAGATGAAATCTAACGGCAGATTAAGGAGAGAAAGCTGGAAGATACGGAATGAAGTGATGGATGGAATGGTGAAATAGGCGAGATAAGACAGAGAGAGAGAGAGGAGGTGTCCAAAGAGAGTTGAGTGCCAAACAAATTAACGTAGAGAGGAGAGAGAGTGACAAGAGAAGAGGGGGAAGATAAGAAAGGCAGGAGAGAAATGTTAATAAGAGCATTGCTATGCTCTACAAGGCATCAGCATTGTAAAAACCGCGTCTTAACACAACGTGCTGATTGATTCCTCAGGTAATCTGCAGCCCAGCACCGGGATTACAGTTTTTTTTTTATGCCAGCACACATTTTTCTGACTATTTTACGAGCTGCCGTTTGGAAAAAAAAAACATATCTGGCTCCGTCTTGCCGTATTTGCTTCAGGTCTCTCTTCATGCAAATGGTGTGTGGCGACAGCGCAGTGACACATCTCTGAGCCGGCAGCGTCGGCGACATGTAACCGGAGTCGTCCGTGGGGTTCATGACAATGAAACGGAGAGCAAGGGCGCCGGCATCGCACGCAAAAAAAAAGAAAGAACGAAGGCAAACAGCTTGCAGCTGACGTGGTGTCTGGGTTAGGGAGCGTATCTGTGTGGAGACGAGGTGAAGGGGGGGTGACGGAAGCAGCACGAGAAAAGGGAGAAAGAGCGGGATCACACACACACACACACACACACACACACACACACACACACACACACACACACACACACACACACACACGTGAAAGAGGTGATGACGTGCCATAATGGCTGCAGCGTATATCACAGAATATGAAGCCTCGACCCTTCAGGGTGTTCATTTATTTATTCATGCATTGTAAGGCGCCCTAAAACAACATGTATTATTATTATTGTTATTCCATTAAGGGCTCGTTGTATAGGAGATAATACAGGTGTGATGGATGGGGGTCCTGGTCTCGTGGTGAGTATAGCCCCCCTGGCCTTTTTTCTTTGCCAATGTTTATGCCTTTGACGGAGCTTCTTCCAGACGGACAGAAATCCAATATATCTGCTAAACACAAGCGACTGTGCACATGAGGCATGATAACAACAAGAGGACGCCAGTGTGACAGGCGGAGGGTGGGGATAGGGGGTGGAGGGGCAGCAGCGAGCACCTCCAGCGGCTCAGACGAAAGCTGATTTACAGGCTTTTAAATCTCAGCAAAAGGCCACGCAGTGACACAGAGGCCTGGCCCTCTCTGATAAAAGGGCATCTTATGAAAGTTCTCCAAACTTCCTCGTGCACATATTTGTTTTTTCCCCCACCCCATTGAGATGAATAGTCTGTGCGTGGACTCACTCTCGGCTCTTGTGGTAGCTGCATCTCTTCAGCGGGATCTTGACGACCTGGTCTCGGACCCCCACGTACAGCTCGCTGCGACTGTGCAGGATCAGCAGGGATCGGATCGGCTGCCTCTTCCTGGGCGGGAACAGCTCGATCTCCTCCAGCAGGCAGCTCCCCGTCGACTGATTGAGAGGGGAGAGCACTTTCCTGATAGTACCGTAATCTGGAAGGGAGAGATTGGGGAGGGGAAGAGAGGATTTGGTCATAAAGAAGAAGTGTTTATCTACCCCAGAAAAGGTATAGAAGTTGAGAAAAAACAACAAATATATCTCGGCTGAGGTGTGAACTTGGTGTGAACCACGAGACAGTCACTTCCTGTCAGGGAGCTACTGATATAAGACTTGTCGGCGGTGGCTGGCGAGGCCCCCGAGCTCTCGGTTACGCCATCAGAATGCAGCGCCGTTGATGCAACCAGGGGGGATCGGTACTGTATGGTGCTTGAATACATGATTTGCTGTCTTTTTGTTGCAGAGGAAAAGGGAGCTCTGAGAGAGAGAGACGAGCGTCATCGTGAACACGTCCTGACCTTTATTTTTTTTTTTACGTGAGGTATCGGCCCCGCGAGATGAAGTCGGGGAGGCAATTTCTTTTGGGAGAGCTAAAACAAACATCATCTCTTATACATGCGATCCCTTGGGTGGAGAAGGAAAAAAGTAATTAGATGCCGAGGGAAGAGAGGGCGAATCGCTAATATAGTTTCAAAGTAAAGGGGGATGTAAAAGTGGAGTGTTGTTGCCCCGAGCGGCGTTGGACAGCAACACGTTCCGGTGAAGTGGCCGCTATTTAGTTGGTTTGGAAGTGGACTTGTTCGTAGATGGATGGAGGGCTGATGTCATGTTTGGTCTCGGCTCTCCAAGCTTGGTGCAGGAACCGAAAGTGTAGTGATGTAGCCGCTACCAAAAAGAGGCTCTCTGATTCCAAAATGTCTCATTTACATGTTGAGGTTCTACTCTAACGTGCTAATGTTAGCCACCGGTTTACTGCAGTCAAGAATCACCTGGTTTTGAGGGCTGTGACTTCTGGAGAGCTGTGTGCAAACTACGACTAACTACATCTATTGCTTAGATTTCCCTCGGGATCAATGAGGTATTTACCTACCTACCTACCTACCGTATCTATCTACCTACCTACCGTATCTACCTACCTACCTTATCTATCTACCTACCTACCTACCGTATCAACCTACCTACCTACCTACCGTATCTACCTACCTACCTAATCTACCTACCGTATCTACCTACCTACCTACCGTATCTACCTACCTACCTACCTACCTTATCTACCTACCGTATCTACCGTATCTACCTACCTTATCTACCTACCGTATATACCTACCTACCTACCGTATCTACATACCTACCTTATCTACCTACCGTATCTACCTACCTACCTAATCTACCTACCGTATCTACCTACCTACCTACCGTATCTACCTACCTACCTACCTACCGTATCTACCTACCTACCTACCTTATCTACCTACCGTATCTACCTACCTTATCTACCTACCGTATATACCTACCTACCTACCGTATCTACATACCTACCTTATCTACCTACCGTATCTACCTACCTACCTACCTACCTACCTACCTACCTACCGTATCTACCTACCTACCTACCTACCTACCTACCTACCTACCTACCTACCTACCTACCTACCTACCTACCTTATCTACCTACCGTATCTACCTACCTACCTACCTTATCTACCTACCGTATATACCTACCTACCTACCTACCTACCGTATCTACATACCTACCTTATCTACCTACCGTATCTACCGTATCTACCTACCGTATCTACCGTATCTACCTACCGTATCTACCTACCTACCTACCTACCTACCTTATCTACCTACCTACCTTATCTACCTACCATATCTATCTATCTATCTATCTATCTATCTATCTATCTATCTATCTATCTATCTATCTATCTATCTATCTATCTATCTATCTATCTATCTATCTATCTATCTATCTATCTATCTATCATCCACCCACCCACCCATGCTTGTAATTAAACAGCACATTCACTTCACCTGATCCTTCTGCTCACATATAAATACAAGGTTACATTATAGTATATAACACAAAATCAAGGATTTTCTTCCCTTAGAATGTCTCCTTTTCTTAATTATTGCTACAAATGCCTTTTCATTGAGTGATACGTAATAAATATGTGATTTATTTTTCTCCTCTTGAGGCTTTACAACTTGTAGTAATATCATTGCATTTAACTGCATTCTGAGAAACAAAGAGAGATATGCTGCTGCAGGGCTACGATTACTAACAAAGACTTGATAACAAAAGGCAGGTTTGAATGAGCGAGCCACGCGTCTGAATAAAACAACCCTGCACCTTGACATCTTTTGACCCCCCGAGTCGGAGCCATCGGCTTTTTCCACAATGACTCCAATCAGCGGGGAGCGTTTAAGCGTTAATAATAGCGTGTGATTCGTTACAGTGTGTGTGTGTGCTACCCGATGGCCTTGGCAGGGCTTCAGATGTTTTCATTAGCGGCTGGTTAGTGTCGGGGGAACTTGCAGTGTGGGCAGCTCCGGTCCGACGCTACATTGATCACAGCACCGTGCAAACAATGAGGGGAGATTTGGAGGGGGGCGGTGAACTGGAACATACTGTGTGTGTGTGTGTGTGTGTGTGTGATTCCATGCATGTGTGATACCCCTAAAATAACACAGACTTACAATATGAAGACCATGTTGACATTTCCCAGCGGGGCTACGGTACATTAGCACGCCGAAGTGGGTCAAAATCCAGCTCCGGCACATCCGTTCATAATCCATATTGTGCGTTTGTATCATAATAATACGGGACGGACGGTGGGAGTGTGTGTCTGGTGTCTGGCTGATAGTGTTTTCAGCACTTTGCCAAGTCCCGACATCACATATTGTCACGTCAGCGTGATCAAACAGCGCACCGATAAGCAGGTGGTGCCACGCGGTTCAGCGAGTAAGGGTAAAACCAGAGCCGGGTGTTATTAATTACCCGTCTGTTTTCCCTCCTCGCCGAGAGATCGCACGTTTGTGATACGTGGTGCGAGGCGTGTCGACATATGGAGAGAGAGAGAGAGAGAGCGATCAACTCGGGTCAGGAGACAGAGTTTTGATGCCTTCTTTAGAAGTGGAGATCTGTTGGTTTCGTTCTTCTTCTCCCTGGCCTTTTCATGTGCAAAATACTGAACTTAAGACGGCCCTTAAAAAACGCTTAAATTTGGAAAGCTGTATTCGATGTTATTTATATAGAGTTAAAATGTTAATCCATGCTAATCGGCTGCTCCCGCTGTGCAGGTGTGAATCCCCAACAAGAGCTTGTGAGCAAGCTGGGGAGTTCAGTCTGGAGATGTTGGATGGAGCATCAGTTCGGTTCAAAGGCGACCCAGAATGCATCTGTGTTTTGTTTTTTTGCAGATTTCCAAAAGTTGTTTCAGCCGAGATGGGAAGTAGAAATACTTTGTTATTGTACTTGAGTTGAATTTTCAAGTATCTGTTTTTGCTTCTCCTCCCTACATTTTAAAACGAATATCTGTACTTTCTATTTTCAAAACAGGCTCCTTACTTTAGTATTAATGCATTTCAGGGGAATCATCAATAATGTTTTTTCTCATTAATTTGTTGAGAGATTTAGTTGACCTTGTAAAAACCAGCTAGTAGAAATCCTTTACTTTCTACTCCGAGTACATTTCTACAACGACTATATTATTTATAAAGTGGCAAATTTGCAAGTTTATAAATATATATAGCTGATATAAACAAGTTGCTTGGTTTTTCACGTTGCTATGACAACGAGTGAAAGCTACCACTAGCATCTTAGCCAAACCGCCCCGATCAATAAACACACATAAGATGACAGTTTGTCCTCATATAAATAAAACCAAATATAAGCATCAACATCATCACCCTAAGGACCTTAACGAGGCGCTGTCTATATGAATTAGAATAATAAATGTGTACATTCATGGGACGTTAGCTAGCATAGATGCCGGTTGTTAGCATTGTAATAAACTCGCAAATTTGCCAAGTTTTTCTCTGAATATTGCCCCCCTCTCTCAGCTCCTTTTTTTTCTACATCCACCAGAGTATCTGTACTTCTACTTGAGTACTTTTTACTTTGGTTTTCAAGTTCATGAAGAGCGTGAATAAAAAAATAAAAAAATATGATGTGTGCAGTATTTTAGTATTTTTCACTGCCTCCAAAATCTGGAAAAACAAACCCAGCGGGTCAGAAAACTCACCCGTTGCCAAGTATATGATGTGAAACAGCATGTCTTTGCCCTGCACCACGTCCACCGCCACGTGGGTGAAGCGCACGTTGTCCTCCATGAAGTAGGGCACGGGGACCACGGGCTGGACCACCTCGTGCATCAGCAGGAACTTCTGGGCGTCCTGCAGGTTCCTCTCGGTCAGGTTCACGTAGGAACCCGAGTCGATGGTGCCGCACTGCGGACGCACGGAGGGAAGACATGACAAAAGAGTGACTGACGAGGTTAATAACAGCTCCCAGCTCTTTGGGATGAAAAGCTACCGTTAATAAGCTTAATATGTTTTTTTGTCCAGAAGTACTGCCGGAGATGAGGAAAAAGAGAGGGATTGAATGATTAAACGAGAAAGGGGCTTTAAAGTCGATTGCAACCTGGTTGTGATGGCTCGCCGTGCTCTCAAGCTTAAGGCTTTGTCGTCAATACGGAAGACGACTGAATGGATGTGTGACTGAGCGAGTAGTTAGCTCTTTTATTGCAGTTTTTTCCTCATATGCATATATATTGCTGTCGAGTTTTGTTAGTACCAACAGTAACGGCTCTGATTGCTCTTTTTTTAAACCCCCAACTAATCTTAAAAAAAAAAAGGTTTTCATCTTCGGAGCTTCATTATTGCTGTTCATAATATTACATAAAAAAATTGCAATAACATTCAAACAAAAAAATCTAAAATGTTCGGACCTGCCTGGCAAACAGTCCAGCTACAGAACAGACACGTCTCATATAAATAAGTAGATTTCATCGCCGCAGATTAATTTGGTTTTTATCGGGCTATTGTTCCCAGAAGAGGTTTTTTCCTCCTGGAGCGGAGTCACAATGTGAAATATCTAATATGTAAGACTTTCTTCCCTGACTTCATTTATTAAAAGGAGTTCAATAAAGTGAACTGTCTCCACACGGGAGTTAAAGGAGAGAATTATTACGGAGACCAGAGAGTAGTTTATATTCTTGTGCTACTGAACGTGTTTTAACAACAGTATCAGCTCAGTATTTCTTTGGCATTTATAATCAAATGCTTTTCACACTGAAAGAGGTCAACTGGTAGTAGACACTGCACTCAGGCTGCAGTATCACGACCCTTTGTAGCACTAATAGCATACTCAAAACTACAGAATGTGTTTTTGAAGCATGTTGTTTTTCGAGTGGGGAATGTTTTTGTTCTTTCTTCCAACAAGCAGAATAGGACTAAGTGAGGCACAAAGCCCAGTCCAGTTGAGGCAGAGCTGGATCAGGGAAGCTAACCATGCATGTCCTTTCTCAGTCAAAGAGGATCTGGGGTCAGGAGGATTGTGGATTCCTCCACAAAGAATAGCTCTTCTCCAAGACGCGGAGCAGAGAATACAAAAATAAGCCAGGCGCTTGACAATTACGCTAACCCAAATGACTGGTGTACCGTTTTTTTTTGTGTGCGTTTTGAGCACAGCATCGCAGATGCACCACAGTTTTCTCCTCCATCCAGAAAAAAACCCTCGTGCACAGGCTCGCCATACGGAAAGCGGAGGCCGGACCTTGGGTGGCGATTAGTTCCCACTGACTAGCTACAGGAGCAAAGCACGGACACTTTATACGGCTCAATCGCTGGCCTTCCCCGGGCTGACGGATGAGAATCATGGTGGGCTTTCCCCCGGATGGGCAACGGATCAGCGCCCTCGCCACGTCAGGAGATGGGAAATTGAAGCCCTGAAGGACGAGGCAATGCAACACTGTGTGTGTGTGTGGAGAAGACTTTATAATAACATATGTCTCAGGTTTCCTTTTCGTGGTTTGTGTCCTCGCATGTATGTGGATCGCTTATCTGCATGATTGTATTCCTGCCATCGGGACAAAGTTAAGCGCTGGCCGTTTGTGTGATGTCCGTGAACGCGCATGGAGAGACGGATGCAGTGATTTTCCCTCCGTTCAGTCAAGGTGAGGAACAGAGCCGTCCTTTGGCTGAGGGCCCATCCGACCAATCAGCTGTCGCGCTCCTCATCAGCGCACTGTGCGCTCTGCCAGGATGATAAGCGCCTCGGAGAAAAATGGTTGCATTACGGGGGCTTTTTGTTGAAAATTCGGCCCGGGTCATTTCAGCGTCCTGATTGCAATATTTGATGAGTTTTTGGCTCCAAATGATCGTTTACAGAAAAGTGACACCTGTTGTTTGCTGCACTCAAAGTATGGAAGACAACAAAGCCTTCTTATAGCATTAGGCTCAAACTCTATGCAGATGACCAGCCGGTGTTGATGGCAAAGAAGTAGTTAATTCAAACAAAAACCTTTGCCTGAAAAACAATCCAGCAGCAGAACAGACACTCATATAAATAGGTAGATTTAATCGCTGCAGATTCATTTTGTTTTATTGGGCTATTGTTGACGGACTTTTGAGATTTGAGATTTTTCCTCCTGAAACGGAGTCACAATGTGAAATATCTATTATGTAAGACTTTCTTCCCTGACACGTATGATTGTATACTGAAAAGTGACACCTGTTGTTTGCTGCATTAAAAGAATCGAAGACCTTCTTACAGCACATTGGCTCAATCTCTATGCAGATGACCAACCGATTTACACTAAAAGCTGACTTTACAGCCGCAAATCTTCTTGCATCCATCATTTGACGTGCAGGCGGTGAAGTTGGATGCAAGGAAGAACTACAGGCCATTAATCAGCATGGATTCAGATCTGCGAACTGCGGATGGCATCCGGAAACATCGAGTGCGGAGGATGTTATGGATGAGGATGACTTGAATATCCAGCCGTATTATATTCGAGTCAGAGAAGCATACGGCCGAAGACATGCGGGCGGAAGGAGGCCCGAGGCTGCAGCGGGGATTATATAGCCAGCAGAGACTTTCTGAACCTGAGCTGCAGAGAGAGCACACACCGGCTGGTTTTTGAAAAGAGAAGCGAAGCTCATTTGGAGTAGAGCCAGTACTGTATAGAGTGTGCATGTGTCGAGCAAAAGTAAGTAACGTGGTTTGCGAGCGGATAAGGGAGATCGATGGCAGCAGAGGAGAGTTTAACTTTAACGGTGAAGATATCAGGTTGAAAGTATCAGCAGAGTTTGCAGCTCCTCGAAGGCAAGCAGAAAGTTTTCCTCCGTCTCGTTGAGTGACGTGACGAGTGGCGTTTAGAGGCGAAGCGCTCCAGAATGCATCGCTTCAATTGACCACATTGACCGCCGACACTGTATCGGACAATCCACATTTTTTTCCCCTCTACATACAAAGCCGAACAATGAAAGCGTTTGTACAGTAAGCAATTGCGGGCGTGACAGAAAACCTATACAACAACCGAGACGGTATTAGCTCCTAACGCCCCGGCGAACATGACTCATAGCCCGAATAAACCCCGGTGGGATCAATCCGTGTGGTTCAAATAAATGGGGGGGATTTTCTCTGCAGACAGATGGGGAATTAAGCTCTCAATCAATGACCGATGTGTGTGTGTGTGTGTTGAGTGATAACTTCATCGTGATAATTATCCCTATTTGGCAGCAGGCCGTTTTTGTGGGCATATTTTTTGCAAAACACATGTGGTCGGTTGGCTTTTAAAGGTATCTGTGCACACACAAAGGGCCTTGGGGAGAAAAAAACAGGGTATAGGCCATAAATCCTGCGCTCGTAAATCTAATCCTCCAACATTGACAAATGCTTGATGAAGATGTCACTGAAACCTAGATAAAGTGTGCATCGGTCCAGCGGTGAGGAGCGGCTATTGTGCCTGAGTTTAAGTAGAGGGATGCGGATTGAGGGGAAGGGCTGATCGCCGGGGGTTTATCCTTCAGGAGCAACAGAAGCTCACTGTAATATATCCACAGTATGCTGAGCGGGGGGAAAAATAGAAACAGATATGTTGTCAGCATCAGCCAGATAGAAGAAATTGGTTTTTCTTGATGTTAAATGAATTTTTCAGACATGTAGATATGACACTTTCATACAGATCCGTGGGTATGAGCTTCTCTGGGCAAACTGTCACAGCAAGCATTTTTTTTTCTGCACAAGCATGTCATTACAGATAATGTGGTGCGAGCGACTTCTCGACCGAGTGAGCATTTCGCGACGGCTGCCGACTTGACGGAAACATGATGGAGGGCTCCGGCGATGAAGGAGAAGAACGTGTGTGGAAGTGAAAGCGAGTGTCACGCGTTGACAAGCCGGCACTCACGAGGAAATTCAATACCTTGTGGATGAGCTGTGTGGATTAGCGCCGCCGCTATCTGCTAAAACCCGGCTACAACCGAAAGCCACTTTAAGCTAATAAAACATTCCTGTGGAATCAGCGCCACTGTAGGAAAAAAAGGAGCCGATAGAGGGGGGCAATATTTTTATATAACATATATTTATGTTTCTAATGAATCATCCCAACGTGTGACAACGCCTCGTTAAGGTCCTTAGGGTGATGATGTTGAAGCTTATTGATGGTTTTATTTATATGAGGGCAAATTGGTCATCTCGTTGGTGTTTATTGATCGGGGCGGTTGGGCTAAGATGCTAGCGGTAGCTTTCACTTGTTGTCATAGCAACGGTAAACATCCGGTTTGTTTATATCGACTATATATATTTATAAACTCGCAAATTTGCCAACATTTTTCTCAGAATATTGCCCCCTCTCACGGCTCCATTTTTTTTTTTTTTACAACAGTGGCCCTAATACGCCGTCATATAGCACCGCTCTGGTTTTTAGCACAGAAAATAAAACATAAAGTGCCATTTGTGCAAAAACAAGGCTGGATTATTAGCAGAAAGGGACGACAGTTCACAGAACGAAGCTAAGAAATACCTCGAAGGAACGAACGCGCCATTGTTAAAAAGAAATCACTGGATGTCATAACGAGCGGTCGTAATGTGTCTGTTCACGAGCAGATGAGGGATGATTCAAAGAGAGAGGAAATTAATGAGAGTGAAGAGCTACTCGTTACTCCGAAGCGGGCTCATCGGGGTGAACACACACACACACACACACACACACACACACACACACACACACACACACACACACACACACACACATACAGCGTGCATAAATTTCCCAAGGCTTCACACATATCGTCAGCTTGTTTAGCAGCGTGTTGGGTCTAAATCACCTCAAGCATGAGAAGTGATCATTAAGGATTAGCTCTGAACTTTAACTCACGCTTCGTAACGCCGCCTTGCCGAACACGCCGGTGGGCACCGTGATGATGATGCCATCGCAGGGCGTCCAAACTGAAATACGTCTCAGTACAGACACTCATGGTCCCCAGAGGATGAATAGTACTGACTTTTTCCTCTCAGCTTCGAAAGTAGATTACCATTATTTTGCCTTTTTTTTTACTGAAATACAAAAATATGAACTATGGAATGGATTTCCGTGACATTTCATGCCCCGCCCCCCACCCTCAGGATAAGTTGGAATAAATCCCATCAGCCTCAGCTTTGCTTTGTGGTTCGCGATAATAAGCAAATGTTAGCATTGTAAAAATTGCCTTTGCCTTGGTTTGATGTTTTCTGGTGCCTCTGTTCAAATAAAAATCAACCAGACAGGCCCTCTTCGTCTTGTTACCTGAAAGTCGGGGTTGGGGTTCGGGTAAGGCAGCCACGCCGACCGTGAGTTCTCCTGGTACTTGAATGGCCCGTTGAAAACCTGCGATATGGCGCTGAGATTGAAGGCACACACCGCCGACGCAGCGATGCTGTTTCTGAATGTCAGGAAACAAGAACAAAATGGATGAGACACCCAAGAAAAGAGGAAATAAGATGATGGTACAGTATTTGTGTTGCTCTCCAACCCGTCAACAATACAAATCAAACGGCGGACAGACGGACAGCAGACACCGGCACGAGCGATATCGTCATTATTGGGATTATAAATCCGAAGCCAACGGGACGCAATTAAGCTGTTCGGCCCTCTCTGATTAACTGCAGCAGGATCTCTGCGCCTTGAAATACAGCTTTGACTTTTTAAGCTGTCAGTTTCAACAAGTAACCGGGGTCCCCTGCCCTCCGAAAGAGAGCCAGAGTAAAGAATGAGAGTATTAACTCTCCAAGTTAAACTGAGGGACTCGTGCAACGTGAATTATAATCCTGCGTGGCTGTTCATTAAACTCTGTGCCTGCAGGGGGGGGATGTTTCCAATACCCTTCAAAAAGACTTCTTCTTCAGCAAGTGTGAAGGCATTGACCATAAAGAATAGATTACTCAGCTTTTACAGTAATAATGCCATGTGTGTGTGTGATTGTGTGTGTGTGTGTGTGTGTGTGTGATTGTGTGTGTGTGTGTGTGTGTGTGTGTGTGTGTGTGAGAGCGAGAGAAAAAAAAAGATGGAGAGACAAAAAGAGGGAAAGCTGTTTGTGAAAATAGATAATAATAGTTTTCATCCATGGATGCGTCCCCCCCCCCCCCATGTGCACGATACGGCGTTCGCTTTAATAAGTGATGATAAGCTTCTTTGGTGGGATTTAAATGCCAGACGGCGCTGGAATGAGCGATCCCGTTTGTCGCTAGTTTACAGGAGGAGATTTTCCACCAGGGAAAAAAAAAATTCAATTTAAGATGCACTTGGCGACGTAAACTTTTTACCGTCGTATCCCTCAGTTTTATTCGCTCGGTGTTTCGTGTCGCGAAAAGGTCGCATACCACGAGTTGATGGAGTCGCAAAAGCGTGTTTATTTGTTTAAACGGCTGACAACGAAAAACAGCGTGAATTATACATGAAGCTATTCCGCGGAGTGAAAGAAGAAAACAAATCTGATGATGTGAGTTTGGCGTTTTCATCTGATATCGACGTGCGCCGCGCGACCGGATCTCCCTTTGGTTCATCGTTCATCCTTCACAATGCAAATGACTGTCGGAGGAACTGAGGTGACGGTGGGAAACAACGCAAAGACTTCAACTTTTAAAAGTTTGTCTCTGACGCGACGTGATTGATTTAATCTGGTTGCATGCAAATTGCAAAAACAATACAGAATATAACGAGGGCTCGGGGAATTGGGACAATTAGTGGAAATCACTCAAGTTTGAATGGAAAAGCTAATTTGGTAAATGCTAATTTTAGAGGGTTCTTGAAAACTAAAAAAAAAAAAAAAAAAAAAGAAATCAGCTGGAGCTCATGGAGCTAGTGTTAGCTTAATTGGGATTAATTTAATTTCCGAGTTTATGACATCACAAATTTACAAGAAAAAAAAGTGTACACCATGAGACTTCTCATTTATTTTTTAAATGTATTTTAATGGAGGCAGATTTTTTATAAATTTGCAACTTTATAAACTCATGAATTGCGACTTTTTTCTGCCCTAATACGCTGTCTACAAATAACAACAGAAGTTATCACAAGACATCGAGTGTAAATAAGCCGTCAAGCCGTCTCTTTATGAAAAAGAATTATGAATCATTTTCGTCACCGCTTTTTGCGTAAACTTAACGCGTAGGAAGGTGTAGCCACGGTAACGGGGGTAGGTGTTTAGCTACATTTAGCTACATTGAGCTACTCACACGTTGGTGGTGAAGATGCCGTAGAGCAGCTCCAGCTCTGGCAGGTAGAAGGTGCCCTGCAGCTCGTTGTAGTTGAAGGGAATCTCCCCGGGTCGGGAGCAGTTGAGCCGGGCCTTCATGAAGGTCGTCCACGTGTCCTCCAGCAGGAAGCGGCCGCCGATGTCGTTCTTGCAGACGCGTCCGGCACGGGAAAACACCGTCCGGCCGCAGTCGTGCTCCACGGCGTTCTCCCGGAAGAAGAAGTAGGTGAAGTTCCCGATGTCGTAGGAGGAGACGAAGTTGGGTTCTGTCGACGGGAGAAAATGAAGAAAATGAAGATAAGATAAAGTGCAGCGGAGAGGAAGGAGAAATCCTGAAAGAACAATATTTAAGGCTCGTTGGAGGAAGAGCGAGTGGGAGAGCGAGCGGCGGTGCGCGATGACTGATTGACTCGCAGGCGGCGTGAAGCCCACACAACAGCAGGTGATCGGGATTAATAACTACGGTGGCAAACGTTATTAATGGCGTAGCGCTGTAATAAGAAAACTCATTTTTCACTCTCCCGAATCTAAAGGTTAGGATGAGAAATGACCAAAACAGGTGTCGCATAATAGCGCTCCCGCCCGATCTAAAAAAACTATGCGACCTCCGCGACACCGTCACAGCTACGTTCGTCTTTATGTATGACATTATTGGAACTAAAGCGCTACACTTTATTCTCGCTGACAGTGATTTAATTCACCTTTAAATGAAAGTGTCTCCCTCTCTCTGCACCTTCGGAGGGCAGAGCAAGGAGGAGAAAAAAAAATCAATTCACCATAAAATTAGTTATTAAACCTTTTTTCTCCCCCCCAAGAAGGTTACCGCAAAGCGATGTATGTGGTGGCTTTTCATTTATTTTTTTCAATTTAGCTTAAATGTGAATCAGATAAAAGTCACTTGCTGACAAGATACCGATTGACCCGCTCGTCTGTAGGCCGACACCTTAAGCCGTCTGAAGTTCTCAAATCTGCACGTGTTTCATGGGTAAAAAAAAACAAAACATCGATTTCACTATGTCACGCTCCTCAAAGGAAAAGGTGAAATAAACATAAAGATTTTCTAGTTTGCTAAGAAACTTTTAAAGATGATTATTTTCACTGATAAAATACAACAGAACAATGAGAGGATCTTCATTTTTAAAGCAGTAAAGAGTTTATCAGAGCATTAGCTAGCTAGCCTTAGCAACAAACAAAACAAACTTCACCTCTTAAAAAGATGAATTGGCTCGTTGGATACGTTGTTGTTGTTTACTGTGATAACGGTCTTGGTTGGCCTAGCATTTTCACTAGCATAAGCCAACACTCAGCCGCCTGAAACTCCACACATCCATATTTAGTCACCACAACACTGTGTGACATTTATTAGTATGTAACACACCTTAGTATGAAACCAGTATTCGTGAATTGCAGACTATTAACGGGGAAATATGACAGAATGAATATCGATGTGCTAACGCAGGCAGCCATGCTAACACAGGCAGTGGTGCTAACGCAGGCAGCCGTGCTAACACTGCGGTGCTAACTCAGCGGTGCTAACGCAGTCGTGCTAATGCAGCCGTGCTAACGCAGCCGTGCTAACGCAGTGATGCTAACACCACAATAACAAAGACAGGAAGGAAATCACATGACCGACTAATAGCCTGCAGGTTGTAGAGACGGTTCAAGTCGAGAGAGATGTTTTTTATTTTGTGGGGTGTTTGAGGTTTCATCTAGTCTTTTTTTCTTTTTCTTAAGCATTCGCTGCAATACTTTCACTCACACGGTGATTTGAGGAGGTATAAACAATCTTTTTCATCCTAGAGAGACAGATTTGAGATAATCATCCGTCATGCTTCGTTGTTTCTTTCTATTTAAAATGTCTATTTCAAGGGATTCCTCCTCACCGTTGAGCCACTTGGAGTTGTACTGGGCGGTGCGTAGCGGCGGGAGGCCGCCCAGGCTGCGATAGATGGCGGGGTCTCGCCCGGAGAAGTCCATGGCCGTGGCGGCGTAGAGCTCGCCGCTGGAGGTGATGAGGGCGGTGGAGTTGTGCAGCGGGTTGTAGGGACACCGGGCCATCCCGCTGATCTGATCGTGGATCTCCGTCAGATTGGTCAGCTGCAAAGGAAAAAGGAAGAAGAAGAACATGAGGCAGGTGTCGAAAGGTCCGATTGTGAAAAAAATCATTTTTGATTGTTTGTAGATGGAGAATCCCTCGAGTTGAGAAACTAAAACAATGAGATGCATTTCAATGTGTTAAAAAAAGCATAAAAATATAGGACAAAGCATCAAATAGCAGCATTAAAATGCAAACCAGAGCTTTTTTGTTTGTTACTGCCAAAATGCAAATAGTGCAGACAGACTTAAAAATAAATACTCAGTATAATTATGTTTTGTTTACTACTGAGAAACACACAAATATGAGCAAAACCATGAGTACAATCAGAGAACGCATTTAGCATCATTAGCAGCATGAAGCACACGAACAGAGCAGCTGCAACCACAGTAAGAATCCGTCTGCCAAGGAAGCAATGAAATCCCTGAAACAGGCTTCTGAGAAAGTTGCTGGAGTATCTACAGGGACGAGCAGCTGTTTGTCTGGTTAAAACCTTATTAAACCATCACATCGAGTTTAAAAGAAGTAGATGTGAGCTGCATTCTGCCTTTGGATATGAGGCCAAATCCAACTGTCCTTTTTTTAAAAATACTTCCCTGCATGACCCCGGCTTAGCCCCGACACACTGCGCTGGTTTCCCTGGTTTAAAAAAAGAAAATAAATAAAACAGGCCATAGCTCAGTGACTCAGCCTTGAGTTTCCCCCTCCAAACAGGAGTAATACATTTTTTAAATCCAAAGATGTAATTATATTGTGCAAAAAAAGTAAACACAGTGTTGGAGGATTAGCTCACACTTCCATCCAAGTTCATCTAACTTTCCGGCGGCAAAAAAAAGATTGCACTTATAATCTCAGGCTTTAAAAATCCTGTAATAATTAAAGTTATTTTATTTGCAATTACTTTTCCATCAATCAGGACTTTTTTCTTTTCCTGGAGGACATCCAGTGACTGATTCACAGCTTTTTCGACCGATTCATCCACGGACAAGACAGCGATTCAGCCCACGTTTTTTTTTTGGGGGGGGGGAGCAAACCGGTCACTTCTTTAGCCAATTTCCTGGAGCCGGTTCGATGCGGATCAAGGGTTTCCGTTAACTCCCGCCACCTCTCCGCCCCGCTCCACAACAAAAAAACAGAGCAGCGCTGTCTGAGCTCCGGGATGATGAAAGGCCGGTATTGACCGCATCGCTTCGTGGGTTGGAATCGCTGCTTTTTTAGGTCGATCGGGTAATTTAGGGAAAAAAAAGACAATAAATAAATAGACTGCAGCAGTTTCCGTCGCATATTTAAGGAAGTGGAGTGAAAGTCGTCTCTATGGTGAAAGCCTGCAGCTGCACGAGGAGAACACTGAAGGGACTCTGATATAGAGACTTTTCAGACGAAGGCGCTATGTGAGACGATATTGTGGAGAGAATCTTAAACGAACCACCATAACAGGAAATCTAGCCACAAGCTTTTTTTTCCTCTCCTGCCACAACAGGATTTTCATTGATTCCACCGTGCAGCTATCTGTCATGAGAGCGTGAACAGAATTAGAGATTAATGTCTTAGTTCCGAGCAGAAGGTGATTCGATGATGGGGGGGAGGCAGGTGGGGGGAGGAGGCAGGTTGGGGGGAGGAGGGACGCGTGGGAGTCAAACACTTAATTTTATGGCGTTGTTGTGACTTTTTATGCTCCAATTTATGATGGATATTATTTTTATCCATGTAAAAAATACACAAAAATCTGGCAGCAGGTGACTATTAAAATAATAATAATAATAAAATGTGTATTTTCCTGTATATCAACTCATCTCAATTTATAAAATAATTTTATTCATTTAGTTGACCGCATATTTTGAATATTACAGGAATAGAAATAAAAGTCAAAATTTAATGAGAATTAACTATGATTATATTTTTACTTATTCTCTAACTAACTTTCTGTATTACTGCAACTTTTTTAAAATCAGAATTATTACCAGGCTAGCTGGCTATTATTTTATGCTAAGCTAAGTTAGCACATGCTGTCTGTAGCTTAATTACCAAAATACAGACATGAGTGGTATCTTTTTTCTTGTCTGACGCTCAGCAAGAAAGTTTTCCCAAAAAAATATCAAACTATTATGAGTTTGTTGCAATGAAACGGCAAAAAATAGCCGTACCCACAAATCCTCAGTTTGACTGATATAATCTACTTCAATCTAAGAAGCTAAAAATGATCGAAATGTGCTATTTTTTGTTAGTTTTTTAACTTTTTGACATCATCCAGGCTGTCATCCTGCATCATCATCATCATCATCGCACGGCTGCAACATCGCCACGAGTCAGCGAAACGGATGTTTAATCCATAACCTCCGAGCTCTTATTAAACTCATAGAATATTCTGCTCTCGTTCATCCATCACGGCCGGGAGTAAATCTGTCCACGGTTTCCCACCGCCACTTCACCGCTGCCCCGAACCAGTGTTTCACATTAACGGACGTTCGTTGGGTAAATATGACAGCCCAGCCTCGTGAAATACCGCTGTAATAATGTCATGACATTTCAACCATATGTATTTTCATAGCGGTAAACAGTCATTACGAGCCGGTGACCTTTGGGCCGCGGTTTGCTTTTTGGACCAAAACAAATGTCATGGTAATGGTAAGCTCCCGAGGCGACAACAGGAGACGCACGGATATCTGATGTGTTCTTAGAAACAATCTGACATTTTAAATGCAGTGGGCACTTGTCATTAACAATAATAGATGAAGAAAAACACTTCAATTACTCCCCCTGACACTTTAATTTGTAGGAGTGTGAGAGACGGACGCGCGTCAAAGATAGAAGAAGAAAAGACAACGTGATTTGATGCTAAAAAAATAAAAGCTGAATAAGAGCGGTGACTCACGAAGAAGACAAAGCAGCACAAGGATATATTTACTCGTAGGGCAATGCCGTGATTATGACGAGTAATGAGCTTAAGGGACGTTTCTTCATTACGACATTTGACACGTTTGAGGAAACATGACTTCTTAAATAACCAAGCTTAATAAGATTCATCTCATAATTAGTGGAGGAGGCGAAGAACAGCTGGAAAAAATCCTGTGATAACGAGATCACGACTCCGTTACGTCTTGATTAAAAGTGTTGATCGACCTTGGAACCTTTTTCCTTCTGACATTGTCAGTTTGATCAATAACATGTCGATTCATATTTGCACACTGATCTGGCTCACCCAGCTTGAAATGTCACTGTTATTGAAGGATAATTACTTATTATGATGGTTTCCTGGGGCAACAGGCTGACAAACAAATGTGGAAAGGTATTGGCTCTACCACACCACTTAAGGCGGTATTGTCAGATCCTATACTTAGAGGATGAGCGTGTTCTTTGTGTTGTAATGTTTGATTAGCCAGCTGTTCAGTCTCGGGTTAGAAAAACGTTAAATAATAAAGAGGAAATAGCACAACGTAGTAGAGAGATTAAAAAAAAAGCGCCAAAACATAACTTAATTATAACTTTTGACATAATGAAATAAAGCAACAGTCGAAGCAACAATCCGTTTGCCTTTGGTTTGTGGCCGTCCCATTAATTAACATTAATATGCAAATTCACTCGCTGACGTTACTTAGATCAGACGAGGAGATTTAAATTAAAATACAATCAGAAGCCTTAATTGACCCTTAGCTAAGCCCCGCCCCCCACTGCTCTTGTCGGAGAAATCATGGAGCCCACACTGTCACTAACTACGCTCCCTTAAGAAAACATTGATGAATAATTACGAAAAGAAGAAACAAGGGATATCAGAGAGAAGCAGACACATTCAGTTTACCTTCATTCGTTAGCTTAGCATAGAAGTGCTAACGCTAGTTAACGATGCCCTAGCCAACTCATGCTAATGTTAGGGCCACAGGTTTCTACAAAGAAGAGCTCAAAACCCAACGCTCTGATTGGCCAGTCCACATTCAAGGGGCGGGACTTAGCGAAGAGACAATTTTTGTTAAAAAAAAAATTAACATATTTGTGAATGTGTACAAAAACAAACGGGCTACAAACAGAAGCACAGCTGGTGTTTGTACCGTTCGGTTGGTGCAGATGGGGGTGAAGGCGTTGGTTCCACAGGTGAACAGCCTGTTTCCGTTCACCAGCAGCACCCTGATGTAGTTCTGGCACTCCTCCTGTTGGAAAAACAACAACACCAGCAAACAGTTAGTGGCGGCACCATTATCAGCAGCATCAGAGCAGAGGGACCAGATTATACCTCCTGCCAATAAACGAGACAAACACCTGGGCCTCCTCGAAAAAAAAAACGTGGCCAAGGCTGACAGAGTCTGATCAACTCTAATGCCCCCCCCACCCGAATCCAGCATAGACCAGGTCTGGAGAGGGATCCTGGGCTGAGGTTGAAAACAGATAAATGCAGCCGGCGTGAGAGAGGAGCACTCAGGGTTGGTTTAGAAAAACGAAGAGCACAAAACGTATTTTAGGGCGCTCTCCACGTTAATTCAAACAACTTCTTCCTGAAGTGGCGTTCACTGCTCTATTCCTGGCTCCGGCTTTTTAGGCTCCGGTTTCTTAGCGAACCCACTAAGCAGTCAGGGTTTTGTTGGTTTTTTTTATGGCGCGTGACAAATGAAGTGATTGATAGAATGATTGAACGTCGTGCGCTCCGCCGCGGGGGGCTTTCATGCAGGTTTACTGGGGATTTCCATCAAGCAAACAACATCAGTAAGTATTCATGTCAAGAAAAGTGGCGTTTGTTTTCGTCCCAGAACAAGGTGATAAACCGTTCGGGTCTTGAGGGGAGGGCGGGGGGGGAAGGGGGCTGAGGTCGAGACTCTCGTAAGAAATTTAAAACCCCCGTAAATCTGCAAGCCCCCTTGAGGTGCCCTGGGTGACTCCACCTCCACCAACCTCTCAAGGGTCTGCTTCAGGAGTGGGGGTTTTATTCCCCCTCCTATCAAGATGAAGGTTGACTCATAAAACAACTCGTTTCCCGGTGCTAAGTGTGTGCGGACGTGTTCATGCGTGTGCAGTAAAGCTCGTTACGCATGCCCATATAAGGGCGCTCGCTTGTGTACTGTACTCCAGTATCTGCATAATTCAGTTTCTCCTCTGCTGTTTCGCTTCTACGGTAAATAACGGCTTATTTCATATTTGCCCGGCTCTAACAGCCTTGACTTGTTTAAAAAAAAAAAAACCCTCCTGACAAATGTTCCTCGTCTGTACTGTAATACAGAGGCTGTTTATGCTCTCGCATTATATAAAACAAAAACAGAGGCAGCAATCAAACCCTGTCAACTCAATTTAACTCTCCTTTTCTTCTCCCGGGGTTGAAATAAATCAAATACGCGAGAGGGGAGAGAGCGGACGGCGTGCGTTAGGAGGAAGAAGAAAAAAAAATACAATCACTTGTAAATTCACTCAAAGCACAGGGACGGTATCTGTGTAATAGTTTAAGCGATGGTATATTGCCGCTGCGCTGAGCTAGGTAATAAACCGCTGACAGCCGCTGTCAGCCGCGGGAGAATGAAGACTTTTAATGCTATTCTCGGCATACATCACAGGAGCTGATCCTCAGAAAGCGAAACAATTTGACTCCGGAGGGAGACGAGGGGGGAGACGGGGGGAGACTCTCAAGGACCGAGGTGTCTTTGGTCTGTAATTCACATGCAGCTATCTCGCTCCGGCCAGCCCGTGCATGCCTATTATGGCTCCCGTAACCACCTTTCACAGGGGGATAAATACACAGTGGTGTACTGACACACACACACACACACACACACACACACACACACACACACACACACACACACACACACACACACACACACACACACACAGGGATCAGGGCTGGGTAGTTCACCTACAAGTCAAGTCCTGGAGTATATGGAGAGTTTAACCGCATACAAAAACATACGCTTCTGCAAAAAAGAAAAAGAAAAAAAAAAAGAGGAAAACTACAAAAAAACACATAGGAACTCCCTTTATTTGAGTTTTTCTGCTTTTTCAGTTGATTTAGACACTTTTTTTTGTCCCTCGTGAGTCTGTATGTTAATGCAGAATAAAGAACTTCAATATGTTTCATAATAATATGAATTATTTTGGCGGGAAAGTGGATTACGTTTCCTCTTATACCATGTGACAAAAGTCATCGCAATGTAGTTTTTAAACGTTTGCTTTCTGGTTAATAGTTTATATTACTGTCCAATACTTGTACTGTACCATTTCCCATCATCCTCAGCTGTATTTAGAAAATATCAGCTTGCTCACGCTACGTGCTTGTCATTGTGAGCATGTTAGCACGCTGGTGTTAGCATTTAGCTCAAAGCTGCAAGCATGTCTGCAGACTCCTGCACGACTAAACAGGAGGTGGAGTTTGAGATATTTTAGCAACTATGGTACGACAATTGAGTTGCCTTATGGGAAATGTAGGAATTGGGGCTTTTCATCTCTCACAAACTAAAAGGGAACTCTAATCCCTCTTTAATTGAACCCATAGGTTCAGTTTTTTAATATTCAACCCTGGAACTTGTATTTCTCGACATACTGACAAGTTGTCGGATAAAGCAATATAACAGTGTGACATTGGCAACGCTCAGACATCACTTCAACTCACCTCAGACTTCCCGCGGCTGAAGCAGGCTCCCTTGGTAAACTCATCGCAGTGCCACTCAGCCTCCTGCCGAGAGAGAGAGAAAGGCAGCGTTAAGACTCCCAAATAAAACCAGCCAGAAGACGTGAACATCAGAAAACAGTCATGAACCACAAAAAAAAACAATGTCTGGCTCTCAACTCAAAATCCAAACTCCTTTTTTTTTTGTTTACGTCAATTCGATGTCTGGTGACTTTGTCTGAGACGGCGGGGGCAAATAAAAATGCCAGAGACGTCGTGGAAACAGGAAACCAAGTACGGAGATGAGTTAGATACTCTGCTAAAGCACTGATTTCTGGGTATTCTCTGACTCGAGTAGGAGGCATGGGATTAAAAAAAACAGTAAACGAATGTGACATTACCGCTTCGGTGTACTCACACACACACACACACACACACACACACACACACACACACACTCAAACACGTTTATAAGCCTTTTTAAAATACAGACACAGAATCCAATTAAGGTGCAAAGCAAAGACCTCGAAAAACAGAGCAACAGGTTTTGCACCAATTTGAGGCATCTTTGAGTCCCCCCCCCCCCGGAGAAGGATGTCGAGGAAAGAAAAAAAAAAACACCTTTTTTATATTTTACTACAGGAAAGGGAGAAGATAAAAAAACCTCATCTCCTCAGAGGGCAAAGACGCCGGCGTGCTCCAATTTCTACTATTTAATTTCGGCGTGACCTCTGGAGGCGGTTTCTCATTGACAAAAAAGTTCTGTGCCGGTGAAACGGGTGTTTGGCCTCGCTACAGCGGCGGACCACTAAGACACTCGTGACAAGGCAGAATTAGCCGCCGCCGCCGCCAGCAAGAGAGGAATACTTAAGAGGGAAAAAATCTGTCTGTCTGCGGCAATAATACGCTCCACGCCAAGAAGAAGTGTCTAAAAAGTGAAAGTATTTCGACTTATTTCTTGGCTTCCTGTGGTAATAACCTGGCTGGTGGCCAAGAAGAGGAACAGGAATCCACCGTCTGTGGGAATATAGTAAATATGGCAAACTGAAGGAGAATATTAGATTTCACCTTGGTATCGAGACGGTTTTTATGCCAGGACAAGAGGAGGGGGGGATGAAAGCCGAGACCCCCTCAGCATCTACGAGAACGTCTTTAATTTCCTCTTGGAAGAAGACTCCGAGATTCCCGTGTGTTTGTTAAGACAAGGCTTTCGGCGACGTTGAAACACCCGATTCCTCATCACCGCGGTAACAGGAGGCAGCTTAGAGAAGGAAGAGGGGGCTCAGGATGTGGGGGTGCCGTTCAGGCGAGGATAAGATACGGAGCATTAATGTGAGCCGGCTTGTGCTGGTGGTTTTATCGGTCCACATTCCAGGGTCTATTTTTGGGGTCGGACACAACGCCACACATCAGCACGGATGGATGTGGGCGCTGAAAAGTGCTTTTACTGCGGAGAGGACCTGCTAATAGCCCCGAAAAAAACCTCACTCACATGTTCAGGGTAGGAAAAAATCAATCATAATACAATCCAAAACTCGAATTACCTTAATGGGAGCAAAGTGGTTGCTTTTATCATTACAGGGCGATTATATGATTCGCCCGTCATCTGAAATACTTCAAAGCAGGTTTTTCAGACTGGTATAAACGGTATATTATCATCATTACATCTTCAAAGTCCCTGTGAAACAGAAGTACCGTGAGCAACTCCCAGAGAAACAATGTACAGTTATAAAAAATAATGGATTTCAAATCAAATTGGACCACTAAAAAGTGGGCGAGAGATGAAGACTGATTCGTGGATGGACGTCAATTATTGGTCGAAATCGGTCATCATTTAATTTTACAGGAAGATTAGATTTTGGTCTAAAAATACAAAGAAACCAATGTATTTGTAATATCTTTGCATGTAGTAAAAACAAATATGACCAAGGATGCATTCTGAAAGGGTTAAAAGAGCATTTTTCTATTAATCTTTAAGAAATGAACGTCATGACTATAAGGGGGATATTCCAGCGTCATTGACCACTAAAGCCACCGACTCGGACTGCCTTATAGTCCAGAGTAAAGAAGAGAATCCCAAGTGCCAGCCCCGGCGCCGTTAAGAAACATTAAAATCTCATTAACAAGCTTTTGTTCGGCTCCACTGTGCTCTTAAAGATGAATGCGTCTCGAACCAATGTGGCTTTTATTAAAAGGAAGCTGCATTACAAAGACTGTTTTTTTTAATGCCTTTGTCACCAAGAAGAAACTGAAACGGAGACTTGGAGGGGAAACAAAGACGATGACAGAGGAGCCGGATTACATTCAGTGAGTTGAGCATGGTGGTAAAATGGCCCAGAAGAAAAAAGGAAATATCCATCAAAGCGCTCATAATAATAATCTCTAAGAGCAACCATTGGATGTAGTGGAGAAGGAAGAGACGTGCAGCAGTTAAAGGGTAATTGTGGTTTATTACGACTGTCCATTTCCATTGGGTTTGATAACATTTTACTCAGCAAAGTATGAAAATGGTAAAGATATGGGAATAAGTCCAACAGGCAACGAAACCCCACGGATCATCAGACACGCTGTAAAAAGTCTATCCAGCTTGTCTCAACCGATTATATTTAAAAAAAGAATGGGTGTATTTGATGAAAAAATCCTTATGAGCATCAAACACATCCTGAGATGACTTGGAAGATCTAGATCTAGTAAAGTCCAGCGTATTGATTCATAAATGTGTGTTGTTTGTGTGTGAGATGAAAACTGGGGGGATAAATTGTGGGATTGTAGCTCTAAATCTTAAATGATATATCGGGGGGCACAGTAGTGGCACGGATCAGTAGATAGAAAACGCTGGCGCTCAGAGATAAAAGTTCTTCTTATTTATTGTGGGAAAGAAGCCTTATCTGAGGGAGCTGGTGTTTTTGTTTCTCGCAAAATATGGAAATACACCAGAAGTCTGGGAAACTGTTTGACGTTCCTAAATGGTGAGTAGGAAAGAAGAGGGCTCTATCTCCGGTTTTGATACGCCCATGGTAAACCGATCTGATATGAATGAGCTAAACAAACACAGGACTTTCACCCAGAAGACCGCTGTTTGTGTCCCGTGTGAATCCAAGTCAGTCGACTTATTTTATTACAGTTTAACTTCTTTACTAAATGCCGATTACTAGACAAACATTCATATTTTGAACTCCAACTACAATCTTAACCAAGTTAAACCAAGAACAGTTGTTGCCTGAAGCTAAACAATTAGTTCTGTTGCGTAAGTAAAACCTAAAAAAAAAAAATTGTGTTGCATTTAACAAATCGGACCCTCGGGAGGTGTTCATAGGTTTAAGCATTATAGGACCATTGACCAAGCTGCTGTATTTCCCGAGTTGTACAGTTTTATATTACCAAAAGTGGACAGCCATTTGAAAGTAAAAAAATAAAAATAAACAAAGAGCAATTAAGATGCGAGAATTCCGAGAATTTGGCACATTTGTTGGTTCAGGGAAGCCCTGAGACGTTGTTCCCTGTGTCCGCCCTCTTCATCGTCCCCCTGAAACCAGCCTCAGAGACGAAGCATTGTGCTCCGTCCTCTCGGCAGCCGTCACACTGAGGGGCTATTGTTGTGTTTGAGGTGGGTTGGAGAGAGAGAGAGAGCGAGAGAGAGAGAGAGAGAGGGATGAGAAAAAAGGAAAATGCAGGACAAACAGACGAAAAAAGAACAACTTAGGAATCAGCCAAAACAAGGGAGACAGTAGTCAGAGAGACGAAGACGGGAGCGAGGGGCTGAATTCCAAAACCATTTCCAGACATGATGTTGAATATATATTTGAAATGAAAAGGATCCGGATGAACACGCCGCTGACAGCTGTCTCGCTCTGTAAAAACGGCCGGTCTCATTAACGAGGGGGGACGGCGAGGGTCGGGAGCAAGCGCCGGACAGAAATCTAATCCGTCTTGTGAATGGCCGATATTTGCCTTTTGATGTGCGCCAGCACAACATCGTTCACTCTACTATTCACACTGATGTCGGCTGATGTAAGCCGCTGAAAGATTTACACACCGAACGGGTCTCGATGGCGTGTCCCGGGGAGTCACGACACGGACCGTAGTAAAGAAGAGTTGTAGTGCCTCGCACTGCTTGCTCATGATACCCCCTTGTCCAATCACTCCATGCATGTAACTGGCCCAGTTACTGGTAATTGAATTAGCACCGTTTCCAGAGCGATGGAGGATAGTTTCTGTAAGCGACAGATTAGCGGGGCTAATTGTCCGTCTGACAAAGGGGTAATTGCGGGAGGCAGGGCCCGTGACATACAACACGTGTGAATGCAAAGAGGCCTTTTCTTGTTTTTTCTTCAGAGTGGCCTTTTCTTCTAAAGGACACAACAAATACGCTGGGAAGTGGAGAAAAATGGAGGTGCATATACGTCTGGATGGCGTACGGCGACTGTTGCCAAGGGGAGCTGTAATGGATGGTGTTTTCATGGGCGAGCGAGAGACAGAGAGAGAGGCTGGAGTGGCTATCCACTCTTTTCTCTCCTCCTCTAGTGCTGTATCGAATGGTGAACAATGCCACTGATCCTCCTTATCCCCGTGCTTATTGACTAATGCTGTGCCACAATGTGTTTCAGTAGAAACTCAAGCCTCGCCGTCTGCATCCTGTTTTCCATTCGGCGTGGAAACGGCACGCTGGTATCGGATTCAAACAGGGTTTTAATCTCCGTCATGTCTTCTTACATTAGCACCTCTTACTTTAAGATATTGAACACAACAAGCTCTTATTGCGCCTACAAATTAGACATCGACGAGCGTGAGGTGTGCAAGCAGTAAAGATGGAGGTAATCGCTGCATAAAGGGTATTCAACAACGTCAAAAAGGGCATTATTTTCAGGGAGCTCACAGGGCAGACGGGACCCACAAGGCCGAGTGGTACATTGAGCCCGGTTTGGCCATTCGTCAGCCCTGGCAGCACAATGGGAAATTGAACACAATGCAAATGCAAGAAGAGCCAATTCATCAGTGTTTGTCCCCCCCTCTCGCTGCAGCGGGCCGTGGCCGGCGGATAACGGCGATGCCAGCGTTGATTCTCCCGCTTAACGTTGGCAGCAGACGAGAGGCAGGAAGCCGGGGGTGACGGAGAAGGGCAACGCCGAACAGATGTGAGATATATTCACCTGTAGATGGAGAAAAGGCTGCTCATTTAAAAGACCCTTTGGACGTGGTATCTGTAAAAAAAAGTATTGCCGTCGGGGTCGAGTCCTCGTCTTCTTCCTTTCAGCGCAGCTGCTCAAGTTTGAAAGCGGAGCAAAGGAGAAAATGATCCAGCTTTTTTGTTCCAGATCAGTGAGGACGAGGGTAAGAGGTTGACAGGGAGAGGAAGACCTCTTCTGGCTGCTGAGACGCTGCAGGGAGAAAAACTTTAAGTGCTAAATACTAATTCCAATCAAGGCCAAAGGGAGAGCCGGCTCATCTTTCAAGGTCTGACTCTTCCCACTTCAACCTGATTGCCATTCAGTTCGAGTTCACGAGAATGTGGAAGATTTTCTCTTTGTGACTGTGAAAGTGTTTTCCTGTTGTGTTAACAGTTTCTCAGGTAGACGTGTAAACAGATCTCCTTCAGAAGCGACTGAACCCTTTTACTCTTTTAGAAATAAGGGTTCCAAATGGCTTCCTTCTGAAAGGATATGATTTGCTTCTGAAGAAACCTTTCGTGAAGTAAATGGGTTCTTCAAGGATCACTGAAAGGGAAACCATGTTGTTGGTTTTGCTGCGCCACATCAGAACCGGCCTTTAGCATTTGAGGTGAAACCCTTGGAATATAAAAGGGTTCTCAATAGAACCGCCTAGGTGGAAAGGTCCTGGATAGAGCCTTCAGAGATCCTTCTGGGGTGGAACCATTACACCACTGAAGGGTGTCCTATAAAACCTCTCACAGGTGTAGAACTCTCTGAAGAGGTCCCAGGTTGAACATTTACAAAAGGCTCTACAAAAAAGGGTTCTCTGATGAGGACAAGCTGAAGAACCCTATATGGTTGGGAGTGTACTCCCAGGACTCACTGAAGAAAAAAGAAAAACAGCCTCAAAATTGGGTGCTGAAAGCCTAGAAGTTCTCCGACGGCTCGGCACAAACTCCTTTAAGAAACGTCCCCACTTCTTTGCACATCTGATGTTCTTGTTCTATCTTTTATTACCTCGAAGTTAGGAGGGCATTCACTGAGAGGATTATGGTCGCCGAGGCTCCGGCTCCCATCGATCTACAGAGTCTCAACTCGATATGTGGGATAGAGCGGGTTAGACCAGCAGCGTTTAGCTTCCACCCCGAGTGTCACTACCCCCTAAATCGTCCGTGATACAACGGTAAGCCTACCCAGAATTCACAGTGTATTTTACAACCCTTAAAAAAACCAACTCATCACACAGCAACCAATGGGAGGAAAAGTGGGACTCATTTTGCCTTCATCCAGCATGAGGTCGTCTGTTGTTGCTTTCATAAATGTTTCATACATGCAGATGAGCTGAGATCGATCGTATGGTAATTACAGCCACATCTTTAGCAAATTAGAGTTTGTATTACACCCGTCTACCACACACAGCCTCCCCTCTATGCGCCGCCAGCCATGCAAGAAAACAAATCACCGCCACTGGGCATTATCTGACATGGCTGATTCACGGGGATTGGAGGGGGGGTAATCACTAAGAAACGCGTAGGTGTAGCTTTTAGCTTGTTTTTCCCTTCCTGCAAGAAAAACAGAACCTCATGCAACTCTTTTGAACATCGGTGCAACAGAAACCAGCGCGGCAGGGCGACTAACGACTGTTTGTCTTCCAACTTTCTTTGTTTGGTGTCTCGCGCTCGGCGCCACCGGTCCCCTTGTAAACCCATTTGATCAATCACCAATGCATATAATGTGAGTGAAGCGAACGGGCGCCAAAGGGGACGTTCATTCAAGTCTTTCATATCCAGCAAACCCGGGCCACAGAGGCGACTAAATCTCGATGCAATTAATCTCCTGTTGTATGCGAGGGTGGAAAAGAAAGAAAGGAAGGAGAGAAAAGGAGATTTCAGCGATTGAACTCAGCCTTCCTCTTGACTATCCCCCCCCCTCCGCTCTAATCACATGCAAATCGGGGCACTAGTGCAAAGGTCAATCTCAGATTGGCGGGGGGGGCTTGGCGGGGGATTACCACGTCCTATTCTCTGGAGAGAAGACGTCGTGGAGACGAGGGGGGGCGATGGAATCTCCTCGCCGTTTCTGCGGCGCCAGCCAAGCACAGGATGAGATAAAGGAGGAGGGATGATTGGGTGCGAGAATGCTCAGGAAAGCATGTGTGGTGTCCCAGCGAGCGGCCACAATAGACCACGTGAATCCTCGTCTATCTCCGTGGGGGGTTTCTCTTCGCTCCGACTGTCGTCTCAACACTCACCGGTTCCTTTTGTGTGTGCCGCATCTCAGCTCCTTCCTCGCCAAGGAAGAAATTGGCGCTCATTTTTTCCCTCTTTGCAGGCGGATTTGATATTCCCTCAATCTCCCCCTTTTGTTCCATCCAGTTATTTCCCTTTCTCTCCTCTCCCAGGGTGTAAATGGCAGACATCAAGAGTTGTCAAACCATCAAAGAAGCCTGGTTGCTGCTGCCACTGAGAAATAAATCCCTCCACGTGTCAATATTTGTATGGAAGCTCAGCGGGTCACAAACTGCCTAATGCCACAGGGAGGGATGTGGGTTCATACAAGTGGAGTAAAAAGGAAGGAAAATTGAAGGGGGCAGAAAAAATATTGTAATGACAACATGTGGGCAAATTGCTACCTTGAGCATCCTTCTATTTATGCATGTTTTGTGCAAATTGTACAGCTTGTCACACCCCGAAGTTAGCATTCTTTAATTCCTGTTGGTTATTTCCAGAGCAGGAGAGTTGAATAATATTAAAGACATCGCAAGAGATGTTAATACCCTGGAACATGTGGAAAAGCACGGCTGCAGAGTAAATGTCACGTATGCTTTCGACTTTGGATTTAAACACGCTGTCTACATCTTCATGTCATCACTCTTCCCCTTCAGCGCATCAAACCCACGGCGCTGTCGACGGAGCGCCGCCGTCACTCCGCCGGATGGGAAGTTGTTGTGACACGTGAAATGTTAAACCGTTTTACTGTAACAGCTTTAAGTAACGGGGCGGCTGGCAGCTGCGACTACAGCGAGGCGTTCGCTGGTGGCTGCGTGAGAGCAGACACAGCGAGCACAGCCTCCCAAACGTGGGTGAGTCACAGAGAATTAGCACTCACCTGGATCAGTGTCAGGTCTTCCAGATTAAGCCTGAAGAGGTGATTTCTGCAAAGTAAAAGAAGAAGTATATGAGCTGATGGAGGCATTTTCTTCAAATACACCAAGATGGAAGGGAAAAGCAGAAGCTTTGTACAGTTTTTACCTCCTGCCCATCGTGTCACCGGTCAAAAAGGATTTCCACCTCCCCCAAAAAAAGGAGCATACAGACTTAAAACCGCTTAAACAGCAAGTCGGGGGTGAAAACGGTTCAGAGGATGTCGACACACTTAAAAGAGTTATTTCCGCCAATTTAGCATCGCACTTCTAGAACGCTGTCAAAGTCAAGAAGGACAGTTCAAAATGATCAAAACTGGTGCAGCTACGACGGCGAATTAGAAGGCAGGGCAAAGTCAAGAGAGGTGGGCAATATTCGGAGGGAAAAAAGAAGCCAATTTGCTACTTTATAAAGTCGCAGATTTGAATTTATGCATTTATTTGACCGGGCGATTGGGCTAAGATGCTAGCGGTAGCTTCCACTTGTCAAAGAGGAAGTAAACAAGTTGCTTGACTGGATGTTTGCTGTTGTTATGACACAATGAACGCTAGCATCTTAGCCCAACCGCCCCGATCAATTAACACCCATAAGATGACAATTTGTCCTCATATGAATAAAAGCAACAATAAGCATCAACATCATCACCCTAAGGACCTTAACGAGGCGTCACAGGTTGGGATGATTCATTACAAACATAAATGTACATTCATGGGACGTTAGCTAGTATAGATGCCGGTTGTTAGCATCGTAATAAACTCGCAAATTAGCCACTTTTATAAACGTGAACATTTTGCGATTACTTTTCTCTGAATATTTATAGATTTATTACAGTGTCCTTAAAACGCCGTTGTAGGTGCAGCTGATCCAGATTCATTGTCTTTTTTTATTCCATACATTTTTTCGCTTGTCAAAAACCTGGAGCCTACATTTCCCACAATGCAACTCAACAACTCTCACACTCTAATGAACCTTGAATGAGCTTGATGGGCTTCAGACGCTGCAACAAACAATGAACCTCTCGGTTTCTTCAACACAAACTTAGGAGGCTAAAAATAAAGACTAAAAAGATTAAAAGTAGGATTTTTACACGCAGGAGAAACAAGGAGAAGATAATGACGGAGATTGCGAGGAAATCAAAGCCCGGCGGTGAAACCCTCGCTAATAAGTGCCGTTCCCCCGCTTTGCCTGAAGCCTTTTCAAATCTTGCACAGCACAAACAAAACCATTTCACTGGCATTTACAACTTTTCAAGAGACATTAGGTTGTAATGAACGGCCCTCTCAGGAGGAATGTTCTGTATACTGACTAATGATGTCTCGGCTGTCGGCTGAAAACCATTACGCAGCATTACCAGAATGACATCGCATGAAACTTGACAATTTGGACTGAAAGCATGATTTATTTTTCACCTCCCCCTTTTGAGACTTCTGTATTATTCATATTTTGCAATTTCATTGGAGTTCGACCTGAAAGATCTTTTTTCTTTGCATTTCTTAAATAAACTATTATTTTTAAAGGCAGAGACGTTTGCTATAGCCTCGACAACAACCCGTAATGTATTTTCTCTCTCTCTCTTTCATATCAGCAATCATCAGTAAGTACGTTTTTTAGATAAAGTAGAAATGTAATTTAACTCTTCAGGCATGTTCACACACACACACACACACACACACACACACACACACACACACACACACACACACACACACACACACACACACACACACACATATATATATTCAATAGTTCTCCTGCAGAGTGGCTATCAGCCAGGTCTCTGCGTGGTTTCTCTGTATTGATATTTGCATCGATCCCTCTTTCCTTCCATTATCACTCGTACTCTGAAACCTCGGCCTGCAGCCGTCCATCCAGCCTCAACCACTCTTAGCTGCTGGCTCGGGACCCACAACACAACTTAATCTCACATTTGATCTAGTTTTTTACATTTTTTTTTTTTGTAACTGATCCAAATACCGAAGAAAAGATTGACGGCAACAAAAAAAAAAGCTATATTATATTACGTTTTGTCAGCAGTTTTCACCTCTCTTTGACCTTTGCTCTCCCTCCGTCCACACACACACACACACACACACACACACAATGATTAGCCTGTTCCGTCCACGTTCCCGCCGTGCATTAGTAAATTCCCACCGGCTCACTTTGATCCTGTTTGTTTGGCTGTTTCGTCTCCATTGTTGTCTCCCGATCAGAGTTCTCCCGGAGAGTTTCTTTCTATTGACAAGTGAGCCATTAGGAGAAAGTGTAGTGGGCACTTCATCTGTCCTCTCACACACACACACAATAAAAAGGACGAAAGAAAGAAAAAGAAACGTGGGTTACCTGGCGCCGACGATCAGCTCGTTCTGGCCGGGGTCAAAGGTCAGCTGCGAGTAGTCCACCGTGCCGTCCGCCTTGAACCTGGAGATCCACGGCTCCATCTCTGCCAACAAAAAAGAAGAAGAAAAAGACCGTGAGCGAAGGGTTCTTACGATGACAGCCGCGCTGATGGATGAGAAAAGGGCTGCAGTCACTTTCCTGGAGACGCTCGACTGGTTCGGGTTCCTTAAAGGCCACGTCGGTAACCTTTCCTCCTGCTTTTAGAGGCGCCGCGGAGCGTTTGTGATTCAAACAACACTCAAAAATGATTTGGCCTTTGGTCAGAAGTGAACTTCTAGCACCGTTAAACGTTGCCGTAATACTCCACTACATCTATGAGGTTCAGATTTCACATGCAAAAGAAAACAATCAATACAATATCTAACAGTGGATCAGTGAATACATTAATCAAGGTTTCTACACCTTTCTAAAGTCCTATTCAAGCACTTTTCAAGCATTTCAAGGTGCATTTTCATGCTTTTTCCAGCACTATATAGCAACTAATTTGATCATCTGTTCATTCAAGTGTTTTCAAGGATTTCCAGCACCTGTCCCAACCCTGATAAATGTATCAGGAACGATGTAATAATACAATATATAACAGTGTACATTCACAAGGGCCAGAGTAACACTTTCAATAGTAATAATCTCCTTTGTGTCATCGATGCTTTCGCTTAATTAAAGGATGTGAATTCCACCAGAGAGGAACCGATATCATCTTCACAGCAATAAAAACACGTCTCCGTCCCTGTTCTAGCTTTTATGTCACAGATTGTAAAAGCGGCTGATTCGTGAGGAAACGTGACCCGACTCATTTACAGCCAGTTTTTAAAAGAAAACACATTTGGTTCCCTTCTGCACAAGGAACAGGAATAGATCATTACGTTTCCCCCGTTGTTGTAAAATGTTTAGCATATTTTTTAAATTTGAGATCAGGCGGGGTGTGACGTGCCTCGATGCAAATACAGACTTGACTGAGGGAAATGAGCAGGAGATGGAATAAATAAGAAAAACGCTGAGTCGGTCTTGGCTGATAAGGTCACTTGTTCATATTTCCACGGATCAGAGTCCTCTTACATGAGTGCTTCTCAGACAAAAAACAAACCCCAGATCTTCACTCACAAGTGATTATGTTCAAAACAGTGAAATGTAGCTTCCTGTCCTCTGATTCATGTGAACCGCCGCTACTGTTGAGTGACCGCTTTCATGGAAATTAATCCCGATGAGACTTTCTTTTACGTAAGTTGACCTTGGTGCGGTGGATGCGTAGATCCATCCCCAGACAGACACTGATATCTTATCCACAACATGCCTGTTTCTGATGGCGCCTGACCCCATTAACCCCTGACCAATCGGATCGCAGACGGCCTGGGTGGTTGCCGAGCGATGAGGACAGCCCGTCTACCGCCCCGGTTACCCGATACAGGTTTAGTCTAGCGTGGTCAATCCGTCATAACGCCAACGTTTTCACTCGTCACACACTTCATCTTAAACGAACATCATGTCCCTCCACCTTTTCCAAAGTCAAATCAAGCACTTTCCAGGTATTTCCATGCTTTTCCAGCCCCTTCCAGCTGTGGTAAACTCCATCTTTGTACCAATCCAATGGTCAGTATTCAGTCTACTTATTATGTCACTTGTTCATCACATTAAATGAGATGTTATTGTCCTCTAAACAACCAACATGATGTTTGGAGACAGCTTTTTACAGAAGGACCACAAATGAAAGGAAAACTAATTCCACTAACAGATCCACAGAAATATAATCACCAACTATTTTCATCATCTGTTCATCATCAAAAGTCATTTTTCATAAAGAAATGTCAGAAAATGCTGTTTTCAGTCCCTCAGATATGGAGATCTTCTTTTCTCTGTTCTATCATAGATGTCATCACATACAACACACATTTCAAGCACTTTAGTCTAAATCCAAGCACTTTTCAAACCACACTAAAATCCAAGTGTTTTCAAGGATTTCCAGCACCCGTACCAACCCTGTATATAACATTTCCTGCTGATATTTAGAATTGAGTGTTTTGGAGATGGTTGCCAGAACTCCTGCAGAGTGATTTTAGTGTAAAAATCCATTCATCACTATATTGGTGAGTTATTTCCAGACTAAAGCATATAAAGCTTCTCCATCGGGGCCGGCAACAGAGAGGGACAGCTTGAATATCCTCCCTGCAACACATTCTCTGCTCCTTCAGACACACCTGTCACCGCTCTCCCTCCGCCACCGCATCAAACGCAGAGAGCTTTCTGTGACAAAAACCAAGACAAACAAGAACGGGAACACTGGGGAGGAACATCTAGGGGGGGGGGGACAAAACCTCCAAACCCTCCAAACAAAACAACATCATCCGTTCTGCAGAGAGACGTTCCCTTGTTCTCTTTCAAGTCTCTGCGGTGACGACTAGAGAGGAGAGAGCATCCCCCCCGTGTCTCTCTGCAAGCTTTCACAGCTCTAATGCATTTTCATTATAGGGGCGGTGGAATAAATAAGAGGGGGGGGGGGGAATCACGGGCTAACCAACCCCCCCTAAAAAAAAAGATTTCATTTTTTGCTTTAATGGCTGCTGCTCTGCTTATTCTGGAGGGAGACACAAAGTTTCTGGACGTGCCGATTCCTTTCGGCTCCGCTGGGCTTCCCGACGATCCACCAGCATACAAAGTGGCACCGACACCCTCGGGTGGGGGGGGGAGCTGCTTGACGAACCCCCCATAAATCTCCCTGAGTCACGGGGGGGGGCTCGCTAACGGGTGATGGAGTGTGTGTGTGTGTGTGAAGGGAGGATATTTGCTGTAGTGCAGAAGAAAAAAAAGATTATAATTGAACACAAGTCGAAGGATTTATGGCCTTTTGTGACGAGGCCAAGGACCATTCATAAACATTCATAAACATTCATAAAGCGGCGTGGACGTGGGCACCTCCCCTGAGCGGTGCAACTAAATATACAAGGGGGGGTTTAGAGGATCGTAGTACTCCAAAGCAACGCCTGCAGGTTAGCTTCTCCACGGAGGGTGAGCACGCCGCTTTGAGCTCTGGTCTGGAGGGATTTACTTGTTCTTGGACGGGTTGGAACGGCTAATTTTAGGAGGGTTTTTTACGATCCCATTAAAAAACCGACCTTGTTGTTGATGTAAAGCAGAAAAAAAGGTAAAAAAAATAATGAAAATCCCACTCAGGCCTGCGTTGCCACACTTTAAAACCAGTGTGATAATGTAATCGCATCATAGCCGCGCTCGTCGTACAAGCAGACGCCTGAGACGGAGGCATAATCACACACACACACACACACACACACACACACACACACACACACACACACTCTTGAGGATTGGGATAAAAACAGGGCTCTGAGCCAATGAACACACACTGACACACCCCTCCCCCTCCCTTAATTCGTCCCATCTTATCCCCTTAGCCCTCCGTCGTCGTCCTCCTCCTTTAAATAGCCCCTCCCATCACTCACATCCCCGTTTGCTCCGACTCCAGGCGCGTTGACACAAAGACAAAATGACAGGAAGTATAAATATTTATGAGCCTCACCAGCGGCCGCTCGAAGTCAGCCCTCCGCAGTAACAATGGCAACATGTGGAACCACTTCTGAGGACCTGAATGGCTGGTCGTGTGTGTGTGTGTGTGTGTGTGTGTGTGTGTGTGTGTGTGTGGCAGCAGTAAACGGCGAGGCCAATCCTCTGTAAACGCAGCTCCCCGTGGTAACGGACGGCAGAAGAACGGCGACCATTTAGTGAAGTTGATGCGAGGAAACGATTTGGAGTCGAGCGGAAACAAACAAACACCTGCTCGGTTTGAAAAAAATCAAAAAGCGTAAAAAAAAAAACCTTGGAGGACGCGAAGATCCTCCAAGGTTTTTCTTCCTATTATGCCATGTCGAGCGTGAAAAACGGGCACATTTTTGGAGCCAAAAGTCCCGAAACTGGAATTCACCACGGCTGTGTGCTCTCCGGCCCCGTCGGCATCGGAACAAACCGCCGTGAAGCCACAAATAAGTGTTCAGTGAAATATTTAAAATCCTTAATGTGTGTTTAGGAGTCGTTTTGTTACGGAGGAAGGGAGACGAGACCTTGTAACGAGTCTCTGTGAGGGATGGAAATGACATGTGGGAATATTTCTGCAGCGGAGAAACGAAAGGCATGCAAAAATAAAAATACAAATATGCACATGCCCTTCTTCATGCCATCGGCAGCCATTGAGATAAAACATGACCTCCGACACGACTAAAGCAATGTTGTGGAATTTAAGGCCTTAGAGGGCTTTTCATTTGGAAGGAGGACCCCCGAATGACCAATTAAAAGACCTCCGATGCTAGTTGTAGCCTGTTTATGAATGCTACGAGACCATTTGTTTATTTCCCCTGAGTTCGCTACCCCTCCCCCCCCATCTTAACGACGTGTTGGCCGATCGGGGATGATAAAACAGCCTCGGATCAGGTCTGCGGCTGTAAAACCGGCCTGCCGGTTCCCCTCCTCAGAGACGTGGCCCCTATTTAAGCCACAGTTTACAACCTTTTAAAAGCCTCGGAGCCCCCTTACACCCAGCAACACTTGTTAAATACAAACACTTTATTAAACACAACATATGTATCTCTGGGGGGGCTTTGAGCTGCAACACGAAAAACCTTCGTCCCCCCAAACATCTCCTTCAGCAACAACGGGATCCAGTCTCCCAAAGCCCCGCCTGAAATAGCTCCATAGCTGCAGCTATATTCGGACTCCGTGAAAAGGCGTAGCGCCTGTACATTTCTTTTTTTTGTGTAAACATTTTTGAACGCAGCTGCCGAACTGTACTTTTCCGACATTTAAAAACGCCAAGCAAGGCAGAACGTGGTATTTAAGACTGTATGGCATCCGCTATCCACGGTAGCAGCTCTGTCAGTCGGGTGTGATGCCAAGTCAAGAAAAAAAACCCACCGTTCCCAAGCGGGGTCAAACCCTGAGGCACGCCCTTCCACGGCCACAACCACACAGAGTGAGAGAGAGAACTTCTGCTGAAGGGTCACAACCTTGTGTGTATATATATATATATATATATATGGGAGATGCCTTCAGACATATAGTTTAACTCCGTGAGTCAACGCTGCAGAGGTAAAAAGCAGCATTTAGCTCTTTTATTTCATCACCTCGTGTGCCGTCAGACCAACCTTGAATACAAAACCGTCTCATGCCAGAAAAGATTAATCTAAACTGCAGTCGATTGATTCTCATTTCTTTCTTGTAATCGTTTAACCTCTAAGATATCCCGGAGTCCGATACGATTTAGTCAAATTGCCTCTTTTGTCCCGACAACAGTCCAAAAATGTTTCCTTCAGAAAGGGATAATTTGGTTTCTTGCAGAGAATTTGAAGAGAATATTTATTTAAACAAGCGTACGTTTATGTCCTCGCTGTGAGACTCGATGGATTCATTTTGACTTTGTAGAGTGGGATCTGCCGTTGGGACCTGTTGGGATCCGTTGGGGTCCGTTGGGACCCGCGTGTCGTCCCCCGTACAGCTGAAGAGCTCAACAACCCGGGATTACACCACATTACATGCAGCGCAGTGACACACAGAAGGAACGATAAGAGGTTTAACCAGAGGCTTCTCTTCCCTCTCACGTGTGCAAAATATTCATTTAGTGCAAAAAACAGCAAGAGGGTTGTAATTTGGGAGTGTCGGAATAAAGCTTTGTATGATGTACGGAGTGTTTGAGTCGCACAAACAGACTCATCATCAGGCCATAAAAGGAAAGTTATTAAAACAAGAAGCGTGAAAATAACTGTGAAGCCAAAAAGATAAATGGAAATCTTTACAAGAGGACGTGGGAATTAAAGAGGTGCTGATTCTGAACAACAAAGCATCATGGGAAACGGAAACGTCTTGAAACACGACAGGAAACCCCAAGACCTATAGAGACCCGGCGGAGGGACCCCCAAGGTCTATAGAGACCCGGTGAAGGGACCCCCAAGGCCTATAGAGACCCGGTGGAGGGACCCCTAAGGCCTATAGAGACCCGGTGGAGGGACCCCAAGGCCTATAGAGACCTGGTGGAGGGACCCCAAGGCCTACAGAGACCTGGTGGAGGGACCCCCAAGGCCTATAGAGAACCGGTGGAGGGACCCCCAAGGCCTATAGAGACCTGGTGGAGGGACCCCAAGGCCTACAGAGACCTGGTGGAGGGACCCCCAAGGCCTACAGAGACCCGGTGGAGGGACCCCCAAGGCCTACAGAGACCCGGTGGAGGGACCCCAAGGCCTATAGAGACCTGGTGGAGGGACCCCAAGGCCTATAGAGACCCGGTGGAGGGACCCTAAGGCCTATAGAGACCCGGTGGAGGGACCCTAAGGCCTATAGAGACCCGGTGGAGGGACCCTAAGGCCTATAGAGACCCGGTGGAGGGACCCTAAGGCCTATAGAGACCCGGTGGAGGGACCCCTAAGGCCTACAGAGACCCGGTGGAGGGACCCTAAGGTCTATAGAGACCCGGTGGAGGGACCCCTAAGGCCTATAGAGACCTGGTGGAGGGACCCCAAGGCCTATAGAGACCCGGTGGAGGGACCCCCAAGGCCTATAGAGACCTGGTGGAGGGACCCCAAGGCCTACAGAGACCTGGTGGAGGGACCCCCAAGGCCTATAGAGAACCGGTGGAGGGACCCCCAAGGCCTATAGAGACCTGGTGGAGGGACCCCAAGGCCTACAGAGACCTGGTGGAGGGACCCCCAAGGCCTACAGAGACCCGGTGGAGGGACCCCCAAGGCCTACAGAGACCCGGTGGAGGGACCCCAAGGCCTATAGAGACCTGGTGGAGGGACCCCAAGGCCTATAGAGACCCGGTGGAGGGACCCTAAGGCCTATAGAGACCTGGTGGAGGGACCCTAAGGCCTATAGAGACCCGGTGGAGGGACCCTAAGGCCTATAGAGACCCGGTGGAGGGACCCTAAGGTCTATAGAGACCCGGTGGAGGGACCCCTAAGGCCTATAGAGACCTGGTGGAGGGACCCCAAGGCCTATAGAGACCCGGTGGAGGGACCCCTAAGGCCTATAGAGACCTGGTGGAGGGATCCCCAAGGTCTATAGAGACCTGGTGGAGGGATCCCCAAGGCCTATAGAGACCCGGTGGAGGGACCCCCAAGGCCTATAGAGACCCGGTGGAGGGATCCCCAAGGTCTATAGAGACCTGGTGGAGGGACCCTAAGGCCTATAGAGACCCGGTGGAGGGACCCCCAAGGCCTACAGAGACCCGGTGGAGGGACCCCTAAGGCCTACAGAGACCCGGTGGAGGGACCCCCAAGGCCTACAGAGACCCGGTGGAGGGACCCTAAGGCCTATAGAGACCCGGTGGAGGGACCCTAAGGCCTATAGAGACCCGGTGGAGGGACCCCCAAGGCCTATAGAGACCCGGTGGAGGGACCCCTAAGGCCTATAGAGACCTGGTGGAGGGACCCCTAAGGCCTATAGAGACCTGGTGGAGGGACCCCCAAGACCTATAGAGACCCGGTGGAGGGACCCCTAAGGCCTATAGAGACCTGGTGGAGGGACCCCTAAGGCCTATAGAGACCTGGTGGAGGGACCCCTAAGGCCTATAGAGACCCGGTGGAGGGACCCCTAAGGCCTATAGAGACCTGGTGGAGGGACCCCTAAGGCCTATATAGACCTGGTGGAGGGACCCCCTATTCCATATGGTATAAAACCGTGTTGCTTATTAAAGCGGGCCAATAATAATGTGTAGTGCAGCCTATAGTTCCATAATGTTTAAAATGAGGTCAACAAGTCAGTGAAATTTACATGCAAACTGTATGTTTCTGAACCAATAATTCCACTCTTTAATGTTCTTAACGTTCTCCAAACTAAATCTACTGTTATAGTAGAAAAGGTTATTATGCAGCGATCAACCACTTATATGGAAATAATAGCTCGGCTGGAATCAGAATCATCATATATTAAATAAAACCATGTAAATTAGATGTTAATTAGAGTGAGGTAATAAAGAATATGAAAATAACTGTGGTTCTAATAATCATCTGTAGTTATCGGTCTGACCCGGGCAGACTTGATCACCATCAGAGATTGATCTTTAATCTGCAGTCAGACACTGAACTAACTCCTCCTCCTCTCTACAGTAACTTCCCTGTTAGTGAACCATGTCTGATTACTAACTCAAATGCCAACTCCCCAAGCGGAGCATCAGTCCACCGGAGCTTAATGGGCCATTGTCCTCGGCCGACCCCCGCCGACCCCCGCCTGGGAACTCATCACGTTAGCCGGGCGGTTAGTCACCGGCGATCGGCGGCGAGGGGACGAAGACAGAAGACGGCGAAGGAACGAGTCCTTGTTTCTGGGGCGACCTTGGTCTTCTAGTCCAGAATCCTTCTGTGATTATCTGACTGGGACTCCAGCTGGAGACTGAAAACAGCTCGATGACTTGGTTTCGCTGCTTCGCACAGGAGCAGACGGAACGCCATCGATCCGCTATCGGCGCTTTCCTTTCGACTGAGTTTCACCTTGTTTCATTACAGTTTAGAGAGATAAAAGGGACGGGGCGATGAAATGGGATGCAGAGGATGTAAAAACCTGCAGAAAGGCACATGAGAAGGTTGTGTACCTGGTCCGGGTCTCAGGGGAAGCACAAGAGGAATCAGCTGTTGTAAGATAAGCACGTTTAAATATACCAATATATAAATCTATATATAATATCCTGTTTGCAGCCCGGGGGAAATGACAAACTGCTAAATGCTCACTACAGTAGATACCCGATGAAAAGCGCTCTACCTTTTACTTTCTTTGTTACATATTTGCTTTCTGAGTTTGTGTCGCCTAGCAACAGTGATGAACGGTCCAGAAGCCGACTCTGACTCGTGAAGGTCGGGGAGAAGGATGGAAACGATGTGACGGAGGTCAGCGTGAATGTAGAGAATATGTTCTGTTGACGTGATGATGATGGTGATGGTGATGATGACATCACGGAGGGGGCGTGGTTACCTGAGTGCGGGACCAGCGGGTGCTCCATCTTGTGACAGGGTGATTCAGGCAGCAGCACCGGCCCTCTCCTACTGGCCACGCCGCCGGGCCGCAGGACCAGCATGCACTGCAGCAGCAGCAGTGCATGCTGGGTAAGGGGCCGTCCCATCAGAAGGGGGGGAGGGGGGCAGCCTAGGCTCAGCTCACTTCAGGCCCTCAGGGGCCAAGAGCATCGGAGAGACACACCTGACGGGACAGAAAGAGACAGATTTAGGTTTTAAAACAAAAGTCTTATTTCACGTTTAGTTTCGGGGTGAAAAAAAGAAGCTTGATGGCGTGTAGCGCCTCGCCGCCGCCGGCGTGGAGGATTCTCTCACAGCAGAAATAAATCCTGACAAAAGGGGAGCGAAGTGAGAGAGGAGGGAGTGTGACAGATTTGGGGGGACGGGACTGCTGAGTAAAACCAGCCTGCATGACACCTCACACCTCTGACCTCTGACCCCCAGAGCATGAATCAGACACGGCTCTGCATTACCTCCAGCACAGCGTGTGTGTGTGTGTGTGTGTACTCTCATATCTGAAATGATGCATGCCTTTGTTTCCTCTGAGAGGAGTTTGTATTGTTTGTATGTCATAATGAAGGGCAGCAGGAGTTCAGTGTGTAAATATGTCACATATGTGTGTGTGTGTGCGTGTGTGTGTGTGTGTGTGGAGCTGCATGGCACAGCACTCCTTTGTGGTCAATTAAACCCCTATAGCTGCTGTAAATCTGATCTGTTTGCATTCACAGCCCTCATTGCTGGATGTGATTATTATATAATGGTGGACAGATTCATGCTTCCCAGAAGAAAGTCAGTCACCCCCCCCCTCTGCCCCTGACCCCCCCCTGCAAGAAACAACAAAGCCGTTTCCACAACTCAATTGTTCAGGATTCCTTCTCTACGTGGGGGTGAATTGATGAGCGGTCTAGACCTTCTCCATCATTACTTTTTAATCATTTATGCGATGCTATTACCGAGAATGATTCATGCTGCGTGGCAGCAGAATAACCCCCCCCCCCCCCCCCCAGATTTGCATTGAGCATGTGCGGCCGAGTGAGTAAAGAGGAAATCTCAGGCAAAAGTGCACCGGTGTGCGGTTGCTTTACTTGGATGAAGTCTGCGGTCCGAACGCCGCCGAGCGCTCTTAGTAATTTATTGCTTGAGAAATAGACTTTTCATCTGTTGTCCAGTCAGTCAGAGGGAGGAAAGAAATAACAGAACAATCTTCTCCTCCGTGTTGGAGCTGATTTATTATGAATGACGAGTTGAAAATTAGCAAAAAAATCATGTTTTTTGGGGGGTTCTTTGCGATGGAAAGGCTGTAAAATATGGAAAAGGGCTGCAAGCTGTAAAAAGAACCGGTCAAACTGAAGTGGTGAACATTTACTTTCCTCAGACAGAACTCTGACACACACACACACACACACACACACACACACACACACATAGAGATATATAGAGTCAGACACCTGAGTGAGGTCGTTTTATCCCGTTTTCCCCTTTAATGGAAAAGTTTGCTCTCCCTTCAGTCTGCATGAATAGACTCCACTTGGGGGGCGATATGGAATTCAGCTTCAGTCCGGGTCCAGTGTATAAGTGCAGAGACAGCGGGGGGGGTAATGTAAAACACCTGTCATCCACAGCGGGGGGAGCACAGTGACAGCAGCGCCGGTCCTTCTCTCTGTTTGTCTGCATGCGTCTCTGCTTTAGTCCACCCTTTCACCGTTCTACCTGTTGCTACAGAAATCCAGTGCCTCGTTTTGTTTCCTCCCTGCAGCTAAAAGTCTGCAGACGGGAACATTCCTCTTGTCATATTTAATTCAGCCTTGTAAAGTTTTTACATGGAGGGGGGGACGATCTGCCGGGAAACAGAAGGAAAAACGCCACATATGAAATGAGATTATGGATGTTTTTTTTTACAGTTTGCTGGTGTATAAGACGTTCAGACACGTGTGCATATTCAGTATCGGAGTCTCAGTATCGGGTCTACATCTGGATGGAATGAATCTCAAAATACCTCCCATCTCTGCATGTGCATCAACTAAATGGAAAAGCCAAACTGAGCCATCGCCAAATAAAAAAACAACAAACAAAAATCGGAGAACTGTGAATATTTTCAAGTCATAAATTTAACAAAAACGAAATGCTTGTGGCTCTTTAAGACCTCCGGATCGGAGTGATTTATAGCCCACGCATGCTTTTGCATGGTGTCTGTTTTAATGTGACGGAGTGCAGACGGACAGCCGGAACGTGATTTAAAAGTGAAACCCACTGAAGTGATCTCTGGTGGATCCGATGTTCCTCCTTTAAACCCACCACGAGCCACCGCCGGTCCTGTGGGAGAACACGGGGAAGCTTGCTGTGCTGTTCGGTGGTCTAAACTCTAAATCATCTCCAGGGCTTTAGAACAAGCCTCCTCCTCCTCCTCCTCCTCCTCCTGCTGCTCCCACTCCTACTCCTTTCTCTCTTTCACACCTCTACAAACACACACACACACACACACACACACTGGTATCACCCTGGGACCCGGTGATGGATAACACACTGGTGCATCCAGGGCACTTAGCGGAGACGAGCCCTGAGGCACACCAAAAAAAAAAGGAACATGCTGTAAACGATGTTGTCATTTGAAACTCATGTACGAGCCGCTCTACAGTGTATTACAGTTTTCCTGCCAGCGTATCAACTCAACTACACACTTTATTATGTGAGATCGAGGTAAATCTATAATTTTTCAAGTTGAAATTCAAAATTAATTATCTCAAAAATCTTAATCACTTCCTCACAACATATTAACTGTATAATGTGTTTTTGACTCGTTGCTTTTTGGACTACAGTTTTGAAGGAACTTTTTGCAACCTGTGACAGGAAGTGACCATATTTGGACTGCGAAGGAGCGACGGGTGGATCTGACGAACACAAGCAGCACCCTTACTGGATCTGGATCCATGTGGATTCTGGTGTTGAAGGTGC